>NC_086317.1:421260433-421500433 GCF_036172605.1 Pelobates fuscus
TGGAGATAATTAAATATGTGAAAATTATTCTCTCTGTGAAAATAGTTATTTTCCATTAGCACTCTAGAATATAACTATTTATTAAAATTAGTAAGCTTATTAATTGAATTTGGCATTATGGATAACTGACAAGAGGAAATGCTAATTTTAAGTATAAAAAAATTGCTGTACTGAAAAATAGCTGAGTTGGAACGATTTAATTTTCGATTCAGTTGTGTTTTGGACTAAATTTTGCAATACCTATGTCAATTCTCCACAATTCCCAGTTTAGTAACTAAACCTAAATTACAACAAAGGTCACAGCTATATTAGAAGAAAATGGTCAAACGTCTAGCAAAAACTCAAAAAACAACTCTTGGTGAATTTCCCATGCATGTAAAGAAAATCTGCAATTGTGTATTTGTGTCTTGTTTCAAATTTAAATTTACTCTCTTGAAAATCAGCAACTTTCGCCCACTCATTTCCTAAATTATGATAGCTGACTGTGTAAACTACTTTTGAAATTATATCCTGCAAGAAAAAAATAATTTCATCAGTGCAATATGTTCACTGAACTTATGTGATAACTTTCTTAAAGGAACTCAACATGCACCATAACAACTTCATCTCAAATAAGTTGTTATGGTGCCAGGAGGTCCTGAGCTCCATCTCATCTTAAAGGGTTAAGCCGTTTACAAATGGTGTAACCCCAAAGTGCTGCAGATAGTGTTTATCCTCAAGGCACGTGTGCCTTCTCCTCCAGACCTGACTTCAACATGGAAGCCTTGGACTTGGCACCGGTAATAGGTTGAGAGCGTCAGCTGACACTTTCAGACGATCGCTGGCCCCCCATTGAGAATATATTAGAAATGTACACATCTTTAATGTATTTATGATTTCACGACTATATAAAGTCCTTTTGAGACATATATGCTACACCTAGTGAGACCAATAGATTGGTCTCCAGCGGAGTCTGGTCCATAAGAGCAGGAGGGGTGGTGCCCCTCTCTTCCCAATTTTTGTTGCAACAAAAATATTCTAATTTATTGGCATTGTAAGGACTCTTGCTAAGTGTGTGTTAGAAAAAAACATTTGTCTGTCATGATTATATCTGGAGTTTGCATTGTCCCCTTTATTGATGACTGGCAAGGCAGCTGGCTTTGAACCTGCATATGGCAACCCATGGGGTTAAAGGAGGACTGTCACCTCATTGCTATCTTTATATAATGATCATTTAACCCCTTAAGGACACATGACATGTCTGACATGTCATGATTCCCTTTTATTCCAGAAGTTTGGTCCTTAAGGGGTTAATGAAGTTTAGGAAAACAATTTAAAAACAATACATCCATAACTTAGGTATATGACAGGATCATCTGCCATATGCATGCAACTTGGGTCAGATAGTGTTTTAATTTGACAAATACTCAGACTGATGATGTCACAGCAGGGAGTGAATCAGGATTGGATATAGAGACTGTGAAGAGGTTTCCAAACACTGTCTGACCCAAGGTGTATGTGTCTGGAGCCTGTTACATTTGTGACAGTTAATGAAAGTGCCAATTTTATTGGAAATCAACAATTTTATATTTTAGAGCAGAAACACCACCGCAGCTGTCAATCAGACAACCAGTTGTTCTTCCTTTTCTGTTAACTACCTTGAATTTAACATAAGCACCAGGTACACCAACAGTGGCGTACACACAATCCATGGGGCCCCGGTGCAAAACTGATCCATGGGCCTTCCCCACCGCCACCCCATACAGACACACACAGAGATACACACAGACACACATACTTACTTACAGACATACATACATACATACAGAGACACATTCAGACAGACAGGCACACACACATACATACATAAAGACAGGTACATACATACAGACACACACACATACACACAGATACATACATATACAGACACATACCTAGACACACACACAGACAGACCCACATACATACAGACACACACAGGCACATACATACAGACACACAGACACATGCAGGCACACGTACACACACACACACACATACACATACAGACACACACACACAGATACATACAGACACATACATAGACACACACAAACATATAGACACACATACATATAGACACACACACATACACATACATACAGACACACACACACAGGCACATACATACAGACAGACACACACACACATACACTAACACACACATGCAATATATTTTAGACACCATCCTATTACCTACCTAATAAGTGCAGTAGGATGACTTCCCTGGGGTCCAGTGGCTCAGGTTGATGGGAGTCAGAATTCCCACTCTGACTCCCTCTCCTTCCTCCCGCGCGGCTCCCGGTGATTGCTGGGAGGAGTGACCGGGGCAGTCACTTCTTCCCAGCGTCTGACATCATCAGAGGGGACCCGGTCGCGCTGTTACCTAACAGCATGGGCCACCCGATGGACCCTTCACGTGCGGCCCTGGCAATTATACCGCACAGCCGGGGCCACAACACATGGTGGTGGGTACCCGGTCGCAGGGGTCCTCAGGGCGGCCGGGCCCCCTGGAGTGACGTGCCTAGTCGCAGCTGTAACCCCTGCGACCGAGGTATGTACACCACTGAGTGTAGCTGCCTTCCCCCCTTCTTAATGTGCTGTATTACAGATCACTGAGAGGCACTGAATAGATGTGCATCAATGAGAAGCCTCTAAATAGACTGCTTGCAGATGCTGCAGACAAACAATCTGCAGCTTTTACACGCTGTTTTTAGATGTACCTCCAAAGAATAAAAAGCAGAAACAAAATGCATGCATTTTTTCATTGGGGCTATATCTAATAAAACATTTCCCAAAATTGGGGTTCCGCTGCGATTTGCCCACCAGGTGGCCCAAGCATTTAGGGCCACCCAATGGGTATCGCTGAACAGGGGTCTGGTACAACATATCTGCCGAGTAAAATTGTACAAAATGTACAAATATGATACAAGGAATAAACAGTGTCTAATAAAATCCCCCTAATTTATATAATACAGCATCTATTGTTAGGCTAGTGCACCAGGTAAAAAATCTATTGTACTAGTATGCCATCCACCAAGATGTTAATAGCAGTATTTTAGATGGCGTACAAAGCACTAAAGCATAATTCCTAGTGAGGAGCAAATACCCCTAACCTATGGGCAATGGAGGGTGTGTGGGGGAGGTAGGGGGGTATGACAAGATTAACTAAGTTGGGTTGCAGCATAATCTATAGCAGCACCCAGATATCCACTACCATTTGTCACGTTTTACCCGCAGAAAATAAAGAACAACACTTTTAACCACTTTTAATGTGGCTATTTTACCACACTTGTATTATGTAATAATATGTGTTTGCCAAATAATTCCACTCTGCACCTGTACCACCATTTTATTTTTTACTTTTGTAATTTTGGGTACCATTGTAAGTTTATATGATGACATTAAACATAATTTATCAATGGGAAAAACTGCTGTCATTGTCACAGTGTGTGTGTGTTGGGGGGGGAGAGGGGGTTGGCAATTAAAAATTCATAAAAAGCAGAAGCTCCATTTCCCCCCAAAAATAGCATATACCCATAAAAACTACAGTAAGAATATCTGAAAGCAATTCCACCACTTTCATTCATAACTCTCAACATCCTTAATAGTTTCAGATAAGAAGTAAATTAAATATTAATATAATAGAGGCTTGCAATGTAGCTAAAAGTATAAAGTTTTATCGCATGCAAAACACTTCCAATGTAACTAAAAGTATAATAGTTTATCCTACACAAGAGTACAAAGCGCGAATGGAAACAGATTTGCTGAAAAACATTATAATTGAAGTCAAAGTCTCCCTGGACATTACTAACCTCTTCTGACATTATTTTTTAGCTAATTAGTGTTTCTTGTGTCTAGAGGATATTTGTCTTTTAATCTGCCTGGGTTCGCATAAGTGTATGAAGCAGAAAGAGAGAAGGGGTGGGAAAACTAAAGCTTGTGTTCTCTGCCTGTGGGCTTGCTATGATGTCGAATAAAGGAGGCTAGCCGTTGGCATGTGATAGAAATTGATTTTTATTAGGTCAGTTTCTAAACGTGCTGTTATAGGCATAAATGAATCAGTCTATTTTCATGACCACTCTCTACAGATTTGACAGACCTGACCTTTGTACCGAGCTTTTACGTTTAACTCTTGTTAGATGGAGGCTGATATGACAAGGGAAAGGGAGAGAGTAATTTGAGTTACAATAATCCAATAAAATATGCAGACATTCCCCTCATTAAACCTTGAAACTTGGGACTATTTTATATGCATTATACAATGTCAGAACTTCGACCTAAGTTTAAAACGTATCCTTGTCTGATGTTCTGTGAAGGAAGACTGTAAAAGTAGGTAGCGTACTCACACGTTTTTAATTCTTGAATATAAGTAGAACATTTCACAATACACTCGATTAAGTAAAGTAAAGATAAAGACGGTCTGTGATGACTTCAGGAAATGAAGGTCAACCGTTAAGACACGAAGAACTTTGGAGTTTGCAACTGCTGTGATCGGAAGAAAATTCACTTGTCGACGACCAGACAAGGACAGGCCTGTCAAGGGACGTCCCCGAGCAAGAGAACCAGTTTGTTTCAATCACAAATTTCTGAAAATAATGATTAAAGGGCTTTAAACATAATCTCCAATAAATTCTACTAAATGTACAGATGTTTCAATACTAACTGCTAGATGAAAATTATTTAATTGTGTGAATTGTTGCATAGATACCAAGTGGGTACAACAGAAGGAGGAGAGTGTTCTACTGAACATAAAAGTATTATTTTGTGGAATGGAAGTCAGTCCTGTAGATGTAGTCAAAATGTTTACTATTTGTTTCCAATTATTAAATAGTTGTAAAATGTATTGAATGTAAGCACGGATCTTAAATTAAAGATGGTTTGTTATGCGTAGCCAGCGGCAGAGAGGAAGTGGTGTTATGGTATTGATCTACTTTGTTGGTTATGCATTTGGTCTTTAACTCAAATATCATAGTACTCATCAGAAGTATTCCATTCCGAACCAGTGAGATTGCAACTAGTTGGAAGATTCTATATTCCTTAGCAAGATGGTGAGCAGGTCCATGTCTCAAATTGTGAATGGAATTGTCAAAGAATGAACATGAATGACAACTAAAATCTAACAACCCATATAGCCCTGTCAGTAAACCTCATGGTTTTGAATGTATAAGAGATTTATAGGGCAGAAAAATAAATGTAGAGCTGTACACAGTAAAAAAACATGCAATAATACTTGGAATTGCTGTCCAAAGCTAGGGTGTCCTTTTGCGGGGGGGGGGGGGGGGTTACCTATTTGCACTTGCTGATAGACTACTGTACATTTGTTAGTGATTATAAAGAGAGTTATGATGAATCCAAGTTTTCAAGATAGTTTTTAGAGTTTTTGAGTTCCATGTAGATTTTTGTTCACTGCTATTGTATCTTTTCACTTTCAAGTAAACATAATTTAGCATTAGTTAAGTTTTGATTTGTAATACATTTGTAGTTCAGAAACTTTGCTCATTGAAAACCCAAGATTAAACACAAGTGCACACTCAGCCACAAAGACAAGGTTATTCACAAAAGTGAGAAATAATGGTAATGCAAAGCGAATGCAATGTGAAGTTCAAATTTAAGGTCAAAATAAACTAACTGAAACCGGAATTGGCTTTAAGAATTTGTCTAATCCAGCTAATTTTGAAATCCAAGATTAAACACACAGTGCAAACATAGCATGCCCCTTACTGTTAAGCACAACAGGAAATTTCCCAATCTGCATTAATGTCTTTGTGTCCAAAAATTGTAGACACAAAGACATTAATTCCCATTGTGAATTTTTCTGTTGTGCTTAACAGGAAAATAGGCATGTTATGTTTGCACTGTGTGTTTAATCTTGGATTTCAAAATTAGCTGGATTAGACAAATTCTTAAAGCCAATTCCAATTTTAAATTAGTCTATTTTGGCCTTAAATTTGAAAATTACCTTGCTTTGCATTGACATTAATGCTCACGTTTGTGAATAACCTTGTCTTTGTGGCTGAGTGTGCACTTGTATCAGTCCACTGTAAAAAACAAATTATAAGTGCAAATCTGACCACGGTAGGCAAGATAATACACATTCCTTCATACCCACAGGTCATCCACTAATCATGAAAACATCCAGGTACAGTAGGCACAATTTTAATCAAGAATTGTGCTTGTGAAATCACAAGTAAATGTATCAATTACAAGATATACTGATAGATATTGAACACAGGCAGAGAGGAATGACAGGGCCAGTGCAATGAGTTTTGCCAACCTGTTCTCCAACTTATGATCTCTCCAACCATTTGTGTGCCAGTCTCCTAACACGTCATTTCTCGCTCTGCACCAGTCCTATGTGTGTAGGAGTTGCAGTGTAATATATATATATGTACACACACACACACACACTTTTATGCCTAATGATAGACTCGTACTTTGGAGAAAACATGTTATTATAAGGGAAGTTTAAATAGGCAATAGATATACAGTCATAAGAGCAGGAACAAGATCATTCTAAATCACAAGTTAATATTAAGCATTTCTCCTGTGAAAGTTGAGTGTACGTTTATACACCAACAGAAAATGACAGTATCTGCATAAAGTTTGTGACATTTACGCATGACCTTTGTAGATAACCAAGTTATGTTTACATGATTTATCTGCGGATAAGCTTGTCGAAAATATTCTCCCCAAAGATAATAGTTCACTGTAAACAAACACGGGCTTAGAGGATAATAGAACAACTAGATTTAACATTCCCTCATGTCTCCTTATAATAGTGAAATGCATTTCCATTCTGGTAGTGAAGTAGCCTCGAACCGCTGATAGCAAAGGGAACATAAAAACATAGATTACAACAGATAACAGCTAATTGCCTCGATCACAATTTCCTATGGAAAAAAAAAAACACAGGCTTTAATTTTTGTTTGTTTTTTAAATGTTGTTGTTTTTTTTTCCTGATCAAGACAACTGTGTGCCCACAATTTCCTGCACTTTTATTTAGTCTTAGTCTCTACTTCCTCTGCTTGAAAACTATTCCATGCATTAGCAACTTTTTCTAGGAAAAACATGTATTTTCAGCTCTTACCGCTAAATGTCCTTTTTTCAAGTTACTGCCATGTCCTCTTTTCAGCTATCATTTTTCTAAAGGGATCATTGCCCCTTTGCACTTTAATAAATCCCAAACATTTATGATATTACCCTACACCTCTTTTCTAAATATGCAAATTTAGGTATGCCCATCTTTCTTAGTATTTTTATTTTTTTGCTTGTGAAATAAATAGAAATGTATTCTCACAGTTGTAATTATATAGCTTGTGTGTTCAAATGAAAATGAGCATGCAAAACAACTGATTACAATGTGGTTACTGAAAGCAATACGATTTCCACATCACTAAATAAACCAACTCTGACTGATCCTTGGGATCCAGTACTCAAAAGCTCCAGATTGTTAAAAAAAAAAAAAGGAGAATAACATAAACTGATTTATTTCAGATTCAAATTTGAACCTTTTTGCATGATGATGCCAACGGGAAATGATTCCATGGAATGCTTTAACAAGTGTTAGGCAAACTAATCTTATTAATTATGTTTTACATTTTTCAGTCTGTTATTGTATAAATGTTTTATTGTTTCAGTATGTTTTCTTTGGCAGAATCTTAGAAGATGGGGATTTCAATGGATGGGTAAAATTTCCTTTTTCTTATTTTCTCACTGATGATAATTTGAAAGAAGGAATGCTGAGATTTGTTATATCAATTTTGTGCCTGTTTGTGCCTAATTACAGCATAAAACTAAGATATGTGATGACAGCCAATGTGGAGGTTTCAGAAAAACTTTATAAAAATAAAAAACAAATACACATCTTGCAAGAACACAATATTGCACCTCACAAGGCTGACTAGCTATTGTACATATTGTAACAAATCCCCAATACTACAGCTGAGTATATTCGTTGTAAGTCTCCCAAGTCCCAAACGATGCAGTGATTATAGTCAAAGTTCCCCCAAGCATTGGCCTAGACTTGATGAAGGAGTTAAAACGAATCTGTTTAATCATGGCCAAATGGCCCAGTTATATACAATACAGAGACACAGTAAACACACCCATGACACTCCCATTAACACACCCACAAAATGTCACGTGACACACAAAATTACCTATTTCGCACCTAGGAACCCCCATAGTTTATACATTGCCCGGATAGCCTGGATCTAAGCGCCCAACATATCTGAAAAGCACTTAGATCCCATGCCGCAAACATGGTCCGATGCCTAAAACAGTTTAAGGGTGTTTTGTGCTTTTGCCGGTCAACTTCGGGAGTTCAATGCGAAATAAATACCTAACGCACACTCTGGCTTATTGGTAGCGTTTGTTCATATGAACCAGATGAACAAACCTCCTGAATAGCGCTCTCCTGACATGGGGAAGAAGCAGGCATTCGTCAAAATTCAGCGGTGTTCAGGAATTTTTAGTGTCCGATTTCAGTTCCACGCAATCAACACCCAAACACCGCTGCCTGCATTCTCGTGAACAAGATGGCAGCAAACACACCTCCCACACATTCATGCATCTGAATGGCGGCCACCCAGCGGCGCAATTCTCCCCTCTCAGGGATACACAGAGCACTTGGGGAGGGAGATGGAGGAAACCGGTTGTCTCTTCTCCCTTTGAGCCATACTGCCACTGGGGTATGACTCCCGGTAACGCTGCCTGGTGCTGGGTAGTGGGACCAACCATCTCCACTCCCAGTGATGCTTGCTGCTGCTGGGATGAGGCACCTACAATCTCCTCTCCCTGTAACGCTGGCCGCCGCTGGGGAGAGAGACCGATTGTCTTTTCTCCCTTTAAATCCTGCTGCCACTGGGGAGTCAGATAGACCATCTACACTCCCAGAGATGCTCGCTGCTGCTGGGATGAGGGACCTAAAATCTCCTCTTCCTGGAACGTTGTCTCTTGCTGAACCGAGTCTATTAGGTTCTGGTATTCCTGCTCCGACTCCCACTCTATGGTAACCACCAGGTGAGTTAGGTCTTGTCCCAGCTCAATAGCTCCTGGGAACGGCAGCATCTTTTGCCGGTAAGAATAAATAGCCCAGAACCGTGACTCCTCCGGACTACCACAGTCATCTTCCTCCTCAAAAGCCTTCCGCAACAGGCCGGGGCCATCATAGCCTTCACCATCTGGCTGAATGCCCTCTGCCAACCAAGTGTCTCACTGGACTGCGTACCACCACAAACTCCAGAGTCCAGAGTGCCTTACCCACTCTGTCAAGGGTTGCTCTCCCAGGATCACCATCCGTTAGGTCACTTGTTCCTGCCAGCTTTGAAGCTTCTTTTTGCGCCGAAGCTGTGCTACCTCTAGGGACTCCTGCCAGAGTTCTCACATTACATATAATCTCCAGTTCAGTTCCTCCTCAGGTGAAACAGGGCCATACTCCTGAGCCAGTGCACCTTGTAATCTCCACTGGAACTCCTCCTCATATGGGGATGCTGCCCAGGGGCTAGCTCGCTCCATCTCCCGATACAGGGGAGCTGCTGCACTCATCACTGATTTCCCTGGCTTGGGATATCCATTTTGGAGAAAAATCCTGCCGCTTGCCACCAATGTAACGAATCCCCAGTACTCCAGCTGAGTATATTCGTTGTAAGTCTCCCAAGTCCCAAGTGATGCAGCGATTATAGCTCTTGTTGGTAGAAAGGACAGTGTGAATATGTGCATCTTTCTGTGCCTGAACCAGGGATGTCCAAAGTGTATTTAGGCTGAAAAGAGACTTGCGTCCATCAAGTTCAGTCTTTCTCTGTTTTTGCTGTTGATCCAAAAGAAAAAAAAACAGTTTGCATCACTATCCAATTTTGCAACAACAAAAAAATATCCCTTTTGACCCTTGAATGGCAGTCAAATCTCTCCTTGGATCAAGAATCAGTTACCCACATATTAAAAATTATATCCTTGAATATTGTGTTTTTGCAAGAATCCATCCAGTTGCTGTTTAAACATCCGAAGACTCTGATAAAACCACCACTTCAGGTAGATAATTCCACATCCTTATTGCTCTTACTGTAAAAAAACTTTCCTCTGCCTTAAACTAAATTTCCTTTCTTCCAGTCTAAATTCATGACCTTGTGTATGTATAGTCTTGTTTATGAATACATTTCCAGACGATGATTTGTATTGGTCCCGAATATATTTGTATAATGCGATCATATCCGTCTTATAAAAATGTGAACGACAAGACTTCCAGAGATAGGGCTGAATGAGTATATGTGCCAATTGGACCTGAAGTTGATATATCTGAGGTACTGTATGAAAATGTGGAGTAGCATGGCTGCAGAAGAGTGCAGCGTGTGAGTGAGTGTTATTCACAGGAAAGCATAAATTGATGAGAGACTCTGGAGGCAGTTTCAGCAGTAAGTATAGTTTTCTCCCTGAACAACTTGGGAAGGGGAAACATGACTGTTGCCCATGTCTAGTGGGCTGGATTAAAATGGATACTAATGTTGCAAAAGATGGTATTGTTAGATGCTAGGGGAGGAGACTTACCAGTCAGCAGAGGCAAGGGACAGGAGAAGACTTTCAACTGGCTTTCCTGTCAAATCTCCAAGGGGGCTGAAAATAAAAAGACACTGTTACACTACACAGAGGCCTTTCTGGATCCCTTGTGACACCCTTACAAGAATGGCTACCTTAACTACTATCTCGGACACCGGCCTGGTAAGGCTCCTGCAAGCCTACAAAGCATCCCATGGGCCGGGGGCGTTGGAGGCCCTGGTGTCTGGAATGAAGACGACCTCGGGGACGGCATCGGGAGCAGCTGTAGTGAATGGCATTGCGGTTTCGGATGGGGCGGAGGGGCAGGCGGTCCAGGCCTCCATCGTGCTTATCCACCAGTCCGGTGAGGAACGGTGAGCGGAGGCGGCAGCGGAGCCAGGGGGTCGCCGGCGGAGGATCTGGAGCTGCAGCATCACCAGTGGTGTCCCTGGGGCGCAGGAGATGGTCTGGACAAGGTGGCTTGGGTGAGGCCCAAGATGTCAGTCCATGCAATGGCAAAGTGCTCGCCAGAAGATCGCGCAGTCTGCGCATGTCTTTTCCGGCAGGGCAGGACGTGGACTGCGTGCACCGGAAGTCAACGTCGGAACGCCGGTTGCGTATGGGACATCAGCGCGCAGGGGAGAGCACCTGTCCCTGGCCTGGGCGCAACAACCGAAGCAAAGAGCAGCAGGTACAGACAGTGGTCCGGCTGTGCAGGCAGCCGCGCGTCCCAGGAACCTCCTTTTCTGAAGAGGGCAGTGCCCAGTCTGGCTTGGAGGAGGAGATGACTAAAGTTCCAGTGGCGGTGCCTGGGACTTCTAATAGTGAGTATGTGTAGACACCGCCACATAACGTGAAAGTAGTATGAACTTCCCCGAGAGTTGTTGAAGTGAAAATCCGAATCAACTGTCCAAACCTGCAGGGAACAAATAAATATTTAAACAAATATTAGTAAGGTACATTTCTCAGTATGTACCATTGGGTAATAAATATAAAATAAACAAACTGAAACCAATGTGGCTTAGTAGAGAAGTAAAACAAGAGATTAAAAATAAGAAAAGGGCAAGATATAAGGAAGCCAATAATGCTTGCAAAAAGGCAATTAAAGTGGCTAAACTAGAAAATGATAAATTAATAGCCAAAGAATGCCAAACCAACCCCAAATATTTTTCAAGTACATCAATTCTAAAAAAACAAAAAATGAAATTGTAGGTACACTGGAAACAGAGATGGGTCTGTTAGCTAATGAAGACCAGGAAAAGGCAGAAATTTTAAATAACTATTTTTTTTCTTCAGTATATATTAATGAGGATCCTATGGCAAGAGATATGCAAATGATTGCTGAAAAAAAACTTGCAGATAACTTGTGATTGGATGACTCGAGCAGCTGTTAAAGAAAATGAATGTAAATAAAGCTCGGGGGCCTGACAGTATTCACCCACGAGTACTGAAGGAGCTAAGTGGGGAAATAAGTGAACCTCTGTATTGAATTTTTCAAGATTCTTTGGTTTCAGGTATTGTACCGGAGGATTGGAGGAAAGCAGATGTCGTTCCTATATTTAAAAAGGGTTCAAAATCCCTGCCTGGAAATTATAGACCTGTGAGCTTAAATTCTGTGACTGGGAAAATATTTGAAGGGCTATTAAGGAATAATATTCAGGAATTAATTGGGAAGAACTCAGTAATCAGCATAGTTTTATGAAACATAGGTCATGTCAAACTAATCTATGAAGAAGTAAGTAGAAGTGTAGATCAGAATGTTGCAGTGGATGTGATCTACTTGGATTTTGTCAAGGCATTTGATACGGTTCCTCACAATAGGTTAGTCTTCAAACTAAAAGAACTTGGTCTAGATGATTATTTTTTTTCTTGGGTAGAACATTGGCTTAAGGATAGAGTGCAACTAGTTGTCATTAATGGTACATTTTCAGGCTGGATAAAAGTGGTAAGTGGTGTCCCTCGGGGTTCTGTTTTGGGACCGCTTCTATTTAACATATTTATAAATGATCTTGAAATAGGCATTGAAAGCCATGTTTCAGTGTTTGCAGATGACACAAAACTTTGTAAAGTAATAAAATGTGAACAGGATATTGCTTTGCTGCAGAGGGATTTGGATAGATTGGGGAACCGGGCACTAAAATGGCACATTCAATTTTACGTAGTGAAATGCAAAGTTATGCACTTCGGGGTCAAGAATGCACAAGCAACTTACACCCTAAATGGTAGAGAATTAGGAATAACCACACACAAGAAGGATTTGGGAATTGTTATAGACAACAAATTAGGCAGCAATATGCAATGTCAATCTGCAGTTGCTAAGGCCAGTAAGGTTTTGTCATGTATAAATAGGGGCATAAATTCTCGGGATAAAAATATAAATATATAATTTTGCCTTTTTATAAATCACTGGTAAGACCAAACCTTGAATATAATGTGCATATTTGGGTACCTGTTCTAAAAAAGGATATCATGGCACTAGAAAAAGTGCAGAGACGAGCTACAAAATTGATACAAGGAATTGAACATTTTAGTTACGAAGAAAGATTAAAAAATTTAAATCTCTTTAGTTTTGAAAAACGGCACCTCAGAGGGGATATGATAACATTATACAAATATATTCGGGGCCAGGTACAAACCATTATCTGGAAATCTATTCATAAACAGGGCTTTACATAGGACACAAAGTCACACATTTAGGCTGGAAGAAATGAGATTTCATCTAAGGCAAAGAAAAGGTTTTTTTTTTACAGTAAGAGCAATAAGGATATGGCATTCTCTGCCTGAAGAGGTGGTTTTATCAGAGTCCATACAGATGTTTAAACTGCAATTGGATAAATACTTGCAAAAACATAACATACAGGGATATAATTTCTAATTAGTGGGGTAATACCTGCTTGATCCAAGGAGACATCTGACTGCTCTTTTGGGGTTAAGAAGGAATTTCCTAGTTTGTTGCAAAATTGGAAGTTCTTCAGACTAGGTTTTTTGCCTTATTTTTGATCAACAGCAGAAACATATGTGAGGAAGGCTGAACTTGATGGACGCAAGTCTCTTTTCAGTTATTTAACTATGTAACAGGGAACTACGTCTATGTCCCATAAAAGAGTGTATTTTGATACTGGTTCTGGATAGTATGATACCTCGCGACATACCAAAGGTCCTGACCAACCGGCATGCCCTGAAGCTGAATGTGAGACGCCAAAATCTCTGTAGGTACCTTGTGGGTTTGTCAGTAGAAAGGAAGACGATGGAAGGAGCAGTGGATGGTCCAGTGATGGAGTGAATAGGTCCAGAAATCACCTTTGATTCTGCCATAGTGGCGAGGTGAGTGTCACCTAGGTCTCTGTCATGCGAAGATGTTCAAGGAGTTTCACCAATATCGCAAAAGGTGGCATGCATATGCCCCTTGCGTTGGCCCAGGTTGGAGAAATGCGGCCCATGTTCACATTCAGGTCTGGAAGCCGGACCGTTCGCATCAAGGTATACACGGAGGTGTCAATATCTGGTATGAAAACCAGTCCGCAGTGAGGTTGGTGATCTCCTGAGGGTACTCTGGTCGGAGAGTAACCTTGCATGGAAGTTAGAAACAGTAAATGTCCTTTGTTATTACTATTAGAGCCTGAGACCGGGCTCCGCCCTGGCGGTTTATGTACCAAGCCGCTGAGATATTGCCCATGTGTAGGAGAATACATCAATCGGACTTGTCCTTGGCTAGCTGCAGGTCGCAGATGATCCCGCCATCAGTCATCTCTCCCCCAGACCATGGGCCTCCAGTGGGAGTATGTGCAGTGAGCTTCCCAGCCCTAGAGGCTGACGGTCGATTTCACTATTAAATCTGTTGCAGATCCGAAGATGGTTCTGCCATTCCATGTTGGTAAATGTGGGAGCCATCATGAATTTCCATTCATCCCTCCGGTGAGACCATCATCCAGTGGTCCTAGGAGGTCATTGTTCCTAGGTAATAGGCTTTCAGGTATTGCAAAACCCGGTAATGTAGAGTCCCTGGGAAGGCTGTCTGTATAAAAGAGGGAAGGAGTCACATCACTCTGGCCAGGAACCGAAGGGGAATGGAGTTCTTGAGGAGTATGTAACGCATCTCCCTGCGAATTCCGGTCCTTTCACACAATCCACTGAATCCCAGCATATCGTCTAGATAGGTAAGGCAACGGATTCCCTTGTGGTGAAGGTGCGCCATGACTGGCTTCAGGAGTTTCTTGAAGTACCATGGGTTGAACCCATAATGGTAGACACGTGAATTGTGTGAATTGTGTGCCTGGGCACACCCTAATCCCCGCGGCACGCCTATGGATTGAGTCCTGCAGGAACGGAGTTCCTGCACTTTTTTTGTGCAGGAACGCTGTTCCTGCAGGCACTCAGCGCCCCCCTTCCTCCCCCCATGTCCCCCCTGTCATGGATGGGAGGGGGGGGCAAGAGGTTATGGACCCCCCCCCCCCGGTCGGCTCTCTCAATATCAGCCGCTACTTGCTACAGCAGACAGCCCACGCGGCGAGAGGGAGCAGAGACCTCACAGCTCCATTATTTTTTTGGGGGGGTGGGAATCTTGGTTCCCACACTTTATTCTCCAGGACTTTATTCTCCCCTGTCGGCTCACGCAGAACCGGCGCTGAGTGTCGGCTCTGCTCTAAGCCTCCATGGGCCGGCGTGGAGATCAAAGATCTACCTCACCGGCCCACAGCAGCATGAAGGGAGGCAGGAGAGGACCCGCGGAGCTCTAGACGGCAGCTCCGCCAGGTTCCTCTGGCGAGATCTGAGCGTTGCCGCGGCAACGCTCAGATCTCACGAGAGTTAACTCTAGCCCCGCAGGCTAGAGTTCACTCTCCACTGGACCACCAGGGATGGCACATGGCAGCAAGGATCCCCCCTCCCTACATAAGGTAAGAAGGGAGGGGGGATATTTACTAATCTGCCCCCACCTCCACAATCTGTCCAAACATACAGCACACACACACACACATACAGCACCCACACACAAAAAGCACCTACAGACATACAGCACTCTCACACAAACAGCACACACACAGCACCCTCACACACACATACAGTACACATACAGCACCCTCACACACACAGTACACTAACCGCACCCTCACAAACACACACAGCACCTTTACAAACACACAACACCCTCACACACAGCACACTAACAACACCCTCGCAAACACACACACACAAATAGCACCCTCAGAAATACACGACACCCACACACATCACACAAACAGCACCCTCACACACACAGCACCATCACACACACATCACACAAACAGCACCCTCACACACAGCACCCTCACACAGCACACTAACAGGACCCTAACACACACACACAAACACCCTCACACACAAACAGCACCCTCACACACACACACACACACACACACAAACACCCTCACCCACATAGCACACTACCAGCACCCTCACACATACACACACAGCAGCACCCTTACACACACCACCCTCACACAGCACACTAACAGCACACACACACACACACACACAGCAGTGTATGTATATATGTGTGTGTGTATATATATATATATATATACATATACATGCGGCGTGTGTTTGTGCTTTAGGGTGCACACCCTAATGCAATAGGCTGCGCACGCCTATGTCCATGAGGTTTGTGGTCCTCCGATACCCACAGAGGAGGCGATTATGGGAAATGGAAATTGCGACCCCCAAGGGTTGAACAGATATCCCGATTAAGTATTAGCCCACTGAGCTAGCTTACCATACTGGGTCATTATACCCGGGAGTATAGAGGATTTCTATAAAATATCCTCTGACCATCTGGAGGATTCTAGCGTCCATAGAGATTGCTTCCCATAGAGATTGCGCTCGTTCTTGTGTTATTTGCCTCCATTGGAGTGCTCTGTGAGATTGCTAAGTATGCATAATATAGTATTTTAGCCAGTGGGTCGAACAGTTATCTAGGGTTTTATTTCCCTCTTTTTACTTCCCTTCTGGAGTGGGACCAAGAGGTCACCCCTGATGTGTCGAATTCTGTAGTGTCATGCTACATTGTTGGGGATAAATGGGCAAGGGCGTTCAGCCCGGAGTCGAACATGCCATCTTATTTTCATAGGCTTTTGTAACTAGAAGTGTATGAATCTTGTCTGAGGGCCTGGAAGCCCACATTTCGACGATCTCTGTGTGTTTTCTGACTGTGCGGTGGTCAAACAATAGGAACACCGTGGGTGTCAGGAAATATCATCCTCTCCTTTGTCCACGGATTTGCAGGAGACCTTCCCTTTATCCTTTGATTTTCGGGAATCTTCCTTAAAAAAAAAAGGTTAGGCCATCTCGAAAAAACTTTCAGACATATCGGGGATCCGTTTCAGAGCAGAAAAAAATAGAAAAACAAGCATTACATAGGTATAGGAATAAAGAGAGGAGTGGGAACAGGAGGGCATACAGGTATAAATAGTAATTCAGTCAACTAAATCCAAGTACAATACAACAAATTGAATAAAATATGCTCAGAACAAAATACTCTGACCTGTGCCTGGCTGGAGCAGCAAAGAAAGAGGAAGAGCTATGCCTGTCTGGGCTTTATATGGAATGTGTTACTTGTTTCTGATTGGTTTAAATTTTATGATTGACTTGTGCTGCTGGAGGCATAAGTAAAGAAAGTTATGCAAAATATGAAGCCTCCTGTAATTTTGTAAAGTAACAGTGGATGGTTTCAAACTAGAGAGAGTTTGGCCAGATAACCGACAATTCGACCAGGGTGCAAAAAAGATAGCTTTCAGAAATAGTAAGTGGGGAAGGCATGCTAGTGTTTTTTTTCTCCAAGAATGTCAATATATATATGTATATACATAAGTCTAAAAAATATTAAGATGATATATTATAACAAAAATAGCATACTGACACATTTAAAAAAAAAAACAATGCTGATGACAGTGTTCCTTTAAGTACAAAAAAAATAATACTGCAGCGCACTTCCTTATCTACTAAACAGCAACTTTAGAAAGTTTTTTTAGTTTTTTAAAAACAACTAATCTAGG
Source organism: Pelobates fuscus (assembly GCF_036172605.1). Classification (NCBI taxonomy): domain Eukaryota; kingdom Metazoa; phylum Chordata; class Amphibia; order Anura; family Pelobatidae; genus Pelobates; species Pelobates fuscus. The sequence goes on from NC_086317.1 coordinate 421,278,013, forward strand.
CAAAAAATAATGGGGGTTTAGTTACATTATATGATCATACATTGCATTGGTTTTTAATTTTTATTGTACTTATTGGCTCCCAGCAGCACCCTATTTATGCATGTTTAGGTGAGTGCAGCCAGCCCCTAGTGTTCCTTTAAGTGACATTTAACAGTTAGAAATGTAGCCTGGGAATAAATCCGAGCGCCCTATCTAATCAGAAGTTTACTTGTTGGGCTGTAAGACTGTGATGCATGATATTGATCACATAGCGGGTCTCTCCTGCACATTGAGGCAGCATTTATCTGTGTCACATATTGACAAAGGCCTTTATCTGTGTCACTGCTGCATGAACAAATTTAGTACCATTCCAAAAATATCCCTCTTATACTTTCATTTAAAGAGGAAGGTTCCCCAGTGATGAAAAATACAGATTTTGTAAAGCACGTGTGACCAAATAATAAACCCACAGATTATGTAGAACTACACGTCCCATGCTTAACAAACAAAAACTATCTCACGCAATGTGAATTTGTTGTGTAGATCTGGATCACCCATGTGGGTAGAATAAATCTCTTAGGTGACAGGAGTAGATGTTCTGTATAATGGCATATAAAGCTATTATTATTATTATTATTATTGCCATTTATATAGCGCCAACAGATATTTAAGAGGGGGACTAAATTTTACAATATTATAAGAGGGGGACTAAACTATAAACTGTATACCGTGAGTAGGGGCATGTCTACTAAACCGTGAGCAGCCTGTGGCTGCTCACTGTTAAAAAACAAACAAACCTTAGTAAACTTAGTAACTTTTTTAATGTATATTTGATTTTATGGTACAGTGGTGTTTTTTGCAAATGTTCATTTTATGCACATTTTATGCAACAGCAGTATTTGCACTGTAAACCTTTTTTACTTATATAAAGTGTGGGTGAACTTAAACTGTATGGCTATGCTGTGGTTCCTGTAGGCTTTGCGTGCGTGGGAGGACGGTGGGGGGGCCTCCATGTCCATTTTGCTTGGGGCCCCCAAATTCCTTCAAACAGCCCTGGAGACCAGAGTGGGGACTAACTGAAGGGCAAGCTACTAAGCTTTGGACAGTTCTCTGTGTTCTCATATCTTATGTTCATTCTATCTTGTTATCATCAAACTTTTACAAACAGTTGTACTGACAGACACATTTGCAGATGAAGTATGCCTTAGTATTTCCATTCAAGAAAACATAATAATCAGCTGAAGAGAACACTGTATGTTTGATTTTTTTAAACCTCTATCATGGAATTAAGAGCAAACCTCTTACCTTTCTCTCTGCCAGAGATTGACTTGATTTTAGTTAATAATAATTATAGTTCTGATATAAAAAAGGAACATGAAATTTGATTGTTGGAAAACATATAATTTATGTGATGTATGGTCTTATTCCCTTAATTATGCAGAACTGCATATTTTTAGTAATTATAACAACTACGTATTTAGCTCTTTTTACTTCAATGAGATTCAGAGACTCTCAGACATATCTAAATCTGCAGCAGTAAAATAGATACCTTTACCCAACGGTACTCATTTTCCCGACCTTGAAACAATCAAAGGAAAAGTTATCACTACTAGCTATACAGAATGTGACAAGATTGACATAAATATACCCTATTCAAGGAATAAAATTAGTCTAAAATGTGATACATATTACTGTAGACAAGTCCTTTAAAAAAAGAAAAGAACAACTGTGCTTTTTAAAGGCCATCAGGTCAGAACAATTGCACACAAATTTAACTTTATATCAGAAAGGAGATTAAATATATTCAAAGTAATTGAGTAAAGACTGAAAATGCGTTCAATCTGTATTTGTAGCAGCCAGCGTACAAGGAAAATGAACAAAAATCCAGACTTGCTCTACACCCACAGGGTCCCTTGTAGCAGTATATATATTTGTGTAGAGGGTATCACACCTTTGATGCTGTCCATCTGTGTACTGTGATGTGAAATGCCAACATGTTTTGTTCACTGACCAGACCTCAGATGTCATACTGTGGGTGGACTGGACGTTGCCAAGCTTGTTCTTTTTCAGTATGTACTTCACAGTCAGGCTGCAATTTCAACAACAACAAAAAAAAGCCACATAAATTACGGTGCGTTAACATTGACTGGATATTACATGCATATTTTGTGGATATTATACACTAGGACTGTCCAACCTGCGGCCGGCCCCCAGATGTTGCTGATATACAACTCCCATGGTTCCCTGGCTATCTGATTCATTCAGTTGTAGTTCACTAAAATTTGGGAGGCCGCTGGTTGGACAGGCCTGTTATACACTATCCGATATTAATTGTTCTACATGGCAACTGTCTTAATCTTGGCTTCATCTCAGTGGTCCTATGGCATTTCTGTTGCTGTGTTCTTGGTTCTCTGAAAGTACTGAATATTTCAATTACCCGACCCACCACTACACTTACAATTATTATGACTTCTGATTTCTTTATCCTGGCATGTTTCATTGCTTTTCTATGAGTATGTAGCCAGACTGGCAAACTATCCATAAACCTGACCTCTGCTGATTCCTGTTTTGCTTGCCACCTGTTCTAACATAGGCCTCAATACCAATCTATCGTTGTCTACCATGTGCAAGGAATTTCTACTATTTAACGCTGCTGATGAATTGTTAACAACGCCAACTCAGACATATTCATACTTTTCTGAGGTTTTCCATGATCAATTAAGCAAAAAAGGACCGTTTCCACAGGTTAAGGAGTAAAACTTAAATGATCCATCAGTTTGAAGAATATTAATTGACACATTAACTGAGTGATTTTCCACTTATCAAATTCAACAACCAAAGGAACTCAATAAATCATTGACAGCACATTTAAACCAATTAAAGGCATACTCCAAGCACAATAACCACGACAGCACACTGTAGTGGTTATGGTGCCAGAAATACATTGTTTCACCAGGCACCAGTCACCTCCTCCATAAAACCCCCAAAATCTCAGTGTTTAGCAAAGCCTAACAGTGCAAGGCTTAGCTCAATGCAGAAAGCAATCAAATGGATATAGTGTCTGGAGTCCCCTGGCGCTGTGCTCCCATTCACCATCAAACCATTTTTTATGTTTTAATGCTAAACAAGAGTCCCCCAGTAACCCATCACCTCTGTGGTTCTTGAGCTAATGTGGAAACATAAGAGGTACACAAAAAAGCTTTTGGTTTTTAGCATAGGGGGTATAATCCCCAACAAGGATATAGCTTGTTTTCCTCTTGATACAATCTTCTTTAAAAACTTCCAGGAGGGTCTAGAATGGTGTAAAAAGGGATTAAATATTTTATTATAAATACAAATTTTAAAATACACTAATGTATTTTATCAAGTTATTGTCAGGTCCCCTGCCTCTGCACTGCTCGTGGTGGCCTTGCTTACCCCCTCACCGCAAGCATCGCCATCTTGTCCCTGTCTGCGGCGTGCGGCTGTCCGCGGCGTGCGGCTGTCCCCGCTGCCGTGCTCCAGACTGACAGTGTTTCTGGTTCTACACGCTCCAGAGCAGCATCCTTATATGTGTGCCAGACCCAGTCATGTGACCTGGCACACAGTGAGACCACAAGGGAGGGAAGAAGTTGTGGTTAACTCTGTGTGTATATAAGCTAACCTCCCCTTGCCTCAGTACCCTCTTGTGGTCTTTGTTTAGCCGAATAGCGCGTTTTACTCTGTCTGATTATTTGGTTACCAAACTTTGGCTTGCCTTACGTTTACTCTGTTTTCTCTGCTCCCTAAACTTGGCTTCGTATTCCGTCTCTCTATTTCCATTTGACCTTGGCTTACTTTGACTATTCTTTTGCAGAGCCCGGCCATTCTAAGGACCGGTATTGCAATTCTGTATTTTGTGTTCTGTCTGTGTGTTCCCTACCAATCGTGACAGTTATAGACTTTTGACGCTGGTTGTCTTCATGTAGAGCGTGAGGACGTCCAGCTTCATTTAAGAGACCCAGAGTCCGGAAACTCCTGCAAGCGCCTCTAGTGGCAGTCTTAGTACATTGAAATTTCTCAAAAACTACAATGATTTACATTGCAGGACTAAGGTGGCAAGGACACTGCATCACTTCAATGAGCTGAACAGGTCTGGGTGCCCATAGTGTCCCTTTAAGGTGCATATGACTTCTGAAATTATATACATTCTTCAAGATCACTGTTGGTGATACTGAAATATTTTGACATAAATATCATCTGATAATTATAAGTCAAGCTTGCTGAAATAACTTGAGTTGGATTCAAATTGTAACCGCAGCCATATCCTCGTTAGGATATGGTATGGTATGCTATGCTATGCGTGGTCGTTTTCCGTCCCATATGAAGTTTGTAAGCATGGTTCTGACCGTATGAAAAAATGTAAATGGAATTAAAATTGGGAGGGTGTTTATGAGATATAGAAGGCGTGAGAGGACGTTCATAGTGAAAATGTTGATCTGTCCCATCCATCTAGAGTGTAGTTTGTCCCATGTGTCTAGATCCTTCTGTATCGAGAATAGTAAACAGTTTGCTGAGCATAGAGTCCCAATCGATGTTGTAATGTGTACCCCCAGATATTTTATTGACTGTTTAGCCCATTGGAAAGGAAAAGCCCTTTTGAGGCAAGATACTCGAGTGTTTGAGAGATTCAAGTTTAAAATCTTGCATTTCTCCGTGTTGATTTTAAAGTTAGATAGTTTACTGTATGTCGTGAGTACCTCCATTAGATGTGGTAAACTTTTCTTAGGGTTTGCAATGGTAAACAGAAGGTCATCGGCAAATGCCTACACCTTGTATTCCTGAATGTGTATGTGAATGCCCTCTATGGTCTCTCTTCTACGGACTTCATGTAGAAGGGGTTCCAGAGCTAATATAAAAAGAAGAGGGAAAAGGGGGCAGCCTTGGTGCGTGCCATTCGTAATGGGGAATGAACCAGACAGTTGTCCATTGAGCTTCAATCTTGCAGTCGGGGCGAGTATATCGCTTGGATCCATTGGATCCATCGGTTGCCAAACCCCAGTGCTTCCAGGGAATTTATTAAAAATGACCAGTCCACCCTGTCAAGTGCCTTTTTTCGTGTCAATTGCTAGCAATAGTGTTGGTGTGTTGGTTTGCTTAGCTAAGTGTACCACATTTATGATTTTGGTGGTGTTATCTTTTGCTTCCCTTGCTGGGACGAATGCGGCCTGATCAGGGTGGACGATGTTGGAGACAAAGGGTCTGAACTGACATTTAGGTTTACTATCTGTTAACAATTTTTGAATTAAAAAAAAATCATATATTATGAATAATAATCTATAATTTAATGCAGAAGGGAATTATAGTGTGATATTTCTCTTTCCATATTCATTTTTTCGTTATTCTATATATTTTTTTTCCTATAAAACATTTGAACACAGCATGTAGGTAGCATAAATAGAAATGGAAATTCCCTTTAATCAGCACTCAGTTCTTCCAGCCTTGATTGTTTCCATTGCATCTCTCTGCTTGAGCCAGAAGATGAGTGTAAGAGAACATAAAATGTCATTTGCCACTTTGCTAAATTCATAATTATCGTAGTGATAGGTTATATAATTTTTTATAAATCATTTCCAGAAAAAGGGAAAATATATAATCAGAAATATATATATATAAGAATTACACTCAAACTCCAGGTAGATAGAGATCTGTAGCGCAATCATATAGTCTAAGGGGAAAAGAAGAACCTCATGCAGAAAGATAGTTCCAGACATTTCCAGAATTGATGACATTTTTTTTACAAGGTTCTTATTAAAGGATTGCAAGTATGACATAAGTCAATTTGTGTTTTTTTTTTTTCAGTATTCCAGACAAAAAGATTATTTAAAATGATCAGAGTCTTAGATGAACCTCGAGATTATATATATATATATATATATATATATATATATATATATATATATTGCATCACTTCCAGGTTTAGGGATTATTAGCGTAATTCTGCTATAAGCACTAGTTTGATGACAAGCTGGCGTATTTTATCATTTGTTGAGGTATTATTTGCAGTGAATGCTGATTCTGACTCTGAACCTGGGATAGCCAAACAGTTCATCACAATTTACCAGTCAGTCTCTGAGAGCTCATTGGTGGATTGTGAATCAGTAGGGAGTGTGGGAGAGACAGAACCTAGCATGGGAGAGAGACAGAACAGAGTGTGAGGAAAAATAAAGAAGTGTGAGTGTTGTTATGCTCACAACTTTTATTGACACTTTTGCCACTTTGCCACTGGCCAGTTTTGGCAACTAGTTTTGACAAGGCTAGTCTTGTCATTTTTGCAGTCATATGATGTAGAGGATCTCAGCCTATTTACCTCTTGGCCCTCCTCTGAACCATGGTCCTTGTTTGCTTTACTCAGTGTGTATTTACTTGGCTTGTTGATTATTCCTAATTCTCTGTTTTATTGACCTGAAAATGTTTTTTGACCATCTTAGGTTTCTGCTTAACCTCAGCTAGTTTGGTTTACTTGACTTCAAGAATCCTGACCTTAAGCTTGTTTTAGAGTTGATTAATCAGTTTACACCTTACAATGTCGTTGTTTTCATGTTAAGTCCAGCCACTTTAAGTTCTGGTAGTACTTCTTCCTATCCCTTGTCTACATTAAGGGATGCTATTATCATTAACCTGGTATTACTGAAACACTGCACACACATAGAAAAATGATCACATTCACACTTCACACACAAAGGGAAATTCAAAGACACATTGCCCACTAATTTGGCCTTACATGGCACACACATTTGGTCACACTGTCATTCCACATAACTACTATAACCACTCGCATTGACACATAGAAAAATTTACAAATTACCATCTGTATGTATGAAAGGAAGAGTAATCTTCTGTCTGTCTAAGTCCCAATTTTACAAGAATTGTGCCATTCGTATTGATTGATTTTTGCCAACCTAGTAGTGGCATTTTATTTATTTTTCTCACCTTTGCACATCCTTGTTATTTCTTTGTTGTTGTCCTGAACTGACAGGATTACTATCCAAGAAGGGCAGTGCTAAACTATAATTTCTAAACTGTAACGGAGCCTTATTCTACCAGATAAGTTTACCGAAAAGCCCTGCACGGACAGATTTTAACAAGCCTCGACAAAATATTTAATCACCTTCTCAAGATCAGCTGAGACTGAAGAACAGCTCACTTTGCCCTAACCACCCCAGTTTACCAGCTTTTCTCTTCATAAGTAAGTTGACTATCTGTTCCCTTAAAATAAAATCAAACGGCTGTATCTCCTCTTCACTTTCTGCCGAAGGCATCACACTTCCAGTGTCACTTTTGGACTAGGTGAGATATTTTGGGCCATGAATGAGGAGAAGAGACTTTGCGTGGCTTTCTGACTATCTCTCTTTGCTTGTCTCTTTAACTTGAAGTATAAACTGAGAAATATAGAAATTAGACCTGCTAAAGTATAGGAACGATCATGCCAGGTCAGTACAAATTAAAAGTGCCCTCTATTAAAGTACCGTATTTACTTAAATCTAATGAGCCATCGAATCTAATGTGTACTTCAATTTTTTAAACCTGGAAGCTAAAAAAAATGTTTTTGCTGGCAAATGTAATGTACATTTATACAAGAAGATACTACCATACAACATTGTGCTACAATGAAAATGTTTATTGCCATATATTATAGTAACATTGATGATGATATTTTAATTTTAGTGTTACATGTTAAGTCTATTATTTATTAAGTCGTCTTTCAGGAACAAAATTTGCTTTTCTGAATACGCCGGAATGAAATTCGCCTGTGTGAATTCACCTGTTTGGATTCACCAGTTTTAATTTGCCTGTGCGAATTCATTGCAAAACGTAAATTTCTGTCTATCGAATCTAATGCGCATTCAAATTCTGGAAACTTTATTTCCCCAGAAAGGTGCCCATTAGATTTGAGTACATACGGTAGCTGATGTTTTCTACCCTGTCATACGCCAGCAATTACACGGTCATTACATAACAAGTGACAATGTACGTGTCTTGGAACACACATCAAATGCAGAGCAGAAATGACTAATATACTTGCTGCTCTTGTCAAGCATATGTGAATTCTCTTGCATTAGAAGAAAGGCCAGGAAATAACTTTCATTTCTGAAAGGTTACTGTGAATGTAGCTTCATTGCTATTAGAATTATAAAAAAAACTGCTCACCTCCACAATATATGCATTTTTTGTACTTTCTATTCACATCTTGCCCTGCCTTAAAATGTCTTACTGAGTAATGGTTCTCATTTTCATAATTTCTCTGTTTAAATTACCTCCAGGTTTTAAGGATTTGCATTTTATTATTAGTCCACTGTTAATAATCTCTACTCCCTTATAAGTCGTTGCTTTAGGGAAGAGGGGTATATTTTTACATTGGCATTTGGGATGGACACACAAATGGTTCTGTTGACAGGGTCCCAGTGTGAGGGATTATATCTAAAGATTTGACTTAAAGCACCTGTTTCCTGCTATATAAGGGGGTCATTTGCAAGAAGCTGAATTAATAAGAAATAATCCACGGACTATCAGTCAATCTTTCCTCCTTTCTTTCATGTAGCTGCTGCTAAGCAACAAATAGTAAATATGTTCTAACGTTCTTAAACTGTATGAATGTTCATGCATTTGAAATACATAATCATTTATCCCCGTTGTTTCCAATTGCAGGGCATTATTACCATATTAAAATACCGCAGGTTTTAATAGTAATGACTGAAAGTGTTTGTATTTAAATATAAACCAAGGTACAGGCAGACAAATCCGTACATTGAAATACAATGACTGGTGTATTGTAATGTGCATTAACCTGTGATAAACACTAGCAGCGCAGAATTCATTCATATACAGACTAGCTTCTCCCTGCCGTGCAAATCTTCACAAATTAATCTCCAAGACTCCTCTGATATTTGGACTGAATTACAAGCTGTGGAGAGAGATAAAGAGAGAGAGAGAGAGAGGGAGAGACAGCCGCGTACAGATCTCCCCAAGCACTCAGTACTGTCAGACCCCCATCCCAACAGCATGAATAATGCATAATCTCCTATTTAGCCTCGCAAAATATTGTCTTTTTCTTTGCTGGTAGAGCAGTGTATTCTACATCTCCCTCTATTCTCTTGTTTTGCGGTCTTTTCATTCTGTGTTTGTTTTAGAATGTCTGTATTGTATGTCATCTTACTGTTTCCTAGACTAGACGTCAGTTCATAATACATATCCTTGACCATTTCAGCCCCAGAATAATGAACCGTGAAATGCATTTCCTTATGGTATGTTATGTAGTTTTGTGTATACGCGTTTTATAACCGCTTTTGAATGTCATTGGTATATACCATGAATTTAAAATGTTGAATTTGTTTTTAATTTTTTTTTAGGTATGTCCTCGATCCTTCCTTTTTCTATACAATTGAATGTTTATTTTAAATGTAAAGCATGTATTTTCTACTAAACAAATTTGCTCTATTTAAAGGTTAAGCCACATTCAAGGTTAGATTATACTAAACTGCTCAGAGCCCTTCAAACTGACCCAGGTCCATATTTAATAAGCGTGAAGCCCATGCCATTTTTAAAACCAAACAAGAGATGCCAGTAATAATCAGTTGGTTGTCTTTTCATTCACCAGGTCTGCTATAGTCTGTAGCCTTTGTGGTTATGGCACATGAATGGGAAGATTGATCCAACAAAGATAGTATATATATTTTGTCTATAATAAACACCTAACACAGAGAGCATGAACCAGTACTATCCAGAGACACAAGATAAAGGATGGGTGCATATTACAGGTCCTTAGAGTGGCCAGACTTTTGTTTAGAGAAGGCAAGATGATAAACAGAATGGTCAAATGCTGAGGTCAAGTACCATAGAAGTACAATTACATATTTAAATCATAGCAGATCATAGGCCAGAGATACATCCACCTATAACGAACACTCTATTTAGATCACAAGAATATTGTGCATAGTCACCAGAATGACGTAGGGTTGTCTGCACCAGAATTATGATGCACATTTACCTTTGAATAAAAGGATGTGGTATGAGTGCAGAATTCTGCATCAGAAACAATTCCAAAATGATGCATGTGTGGACATGTGTGGCATCCTGCCACTGATGTCTGTTAAGAATTAAATCCAAAATTACGCGTGCACTAAGATGTGCAACATGCTCCCACAGACCTTCTTACAGATTGGGTCTGGGTTACTTGGACCCTGCTTTCACACCTGCCAGGAAAAAAACGCCAAATACCCCAGCAGAGATTTTCACTACATATACAGCCCCACGTTAGATGATCTGCTGAGAACAGGACAGCATTCCCAAGCTACCAAGTCCTGCAGAATCTTCTGAGCAGAGACTGGGCCCCTTAAAACAGCATTAACACCCAGCACTCCCAATCAACCAAGTCCTGCAGAATCTTCTGAGCAGAGACTGGGCCCCTTAACAGGGCCGGTGCAAGGATTTTTGCCGCCCTAGGCAAAAAAAAATTTGCCGCCCCCCATATGTCCTGCCCACCATGTGACATCACAACGCCCCGCCCATATGCTCTGCCATATGGGCCAACGCCAGTCTTCACAAAGTGTCTTATCTGAAAAGACAGTGTGTTTACATTAAAAAGCCTACAGGCACAGGCTATAGACACCACGAACAGGAAGCAGCTTCATTTTTTAGGGCCCCTTACACAGCTCAAGGTCTGGGCCCCCAGGGGGCATACGCCTACAATGCCCACCCATAAATCCACCTACATGGCCCATCCATGACTTGGGGATGTTTTATGTGTGCAATTTGTGTAAGGGATGTAGTGTGTTTATAGGGGATGTAGTGTGTGTTTGCGTGTAAGGAATGCATTGTATGTTTCTGGGTGTGTGTGTGTGTGTGTGTAAGTGGTGCAAGGTTTGTTTCTGTGTATGTAATTGAATGCAGTGTGTGTCTGTAAGGGGTGCATTATTATGTAAGAGAACGTAAGGGATGCATTGTGTGTTTCGGGTGTGTCTGTGTGTGAGTAGGAATGCATTGTATGTTTCTGTGTGTGTGTGGGGGGGGATGCATTGTGTATGGTGTAGTGTAAAAGAGAGGGTTTGTGGGGTAGGATAGGGACGGAGAGGGGAACAGCTCTTTATTTTTTTTTTTAAATTCATAGTGCTCTCCCCTCAATTATTGATTTCCCCTTCCCTTCTGTCCCTCCGTGTTCTCCCCTTCTGTCACTTAGTGCTCTCCCTTGGCCCCCTGTCCCTCTGCAGTCCCCCTTGGTGGTCTTCTCACTCCCCCCTCCCCCCTTAGTGGTCCTCCCTCTCCCAAACCCCTTAGTGGTCCTCCCTCTCCCAAACCCCTTAGTAGACCTTCCCCTACTCCCCCCACCCCCTTAGTGGTAATCTCCCCCCTTAGTGGTCTTTACCCTCCTCCCCTCTCCTTAGTAGTCCTCCCTCCTTACCCCCCTTTGGTGGTCCTTCCCCCCCTTAGTGGTCCTTATCCCCCCTCCCTCCCCTAGTGGTCCTTATCCCCCTCCCCCAGTTATCCTTATCCCCCCTCCCCTAGTGGTCCTTATCCCCCCCAACCTCCCATAGTGGTCCTTATCCCCCCTCCCTCCCTCCCCTAGTGGTCCTTATCCCCCTCCCCTAGTGCTCTGCGCTTCCCTCCTGCCGGTCACTCAAACCCGGCTGCCCTCCATGCAGCAGTGCTGCGCCGCCTGGGGCTTGTTAAAGCGCTCAGGCGGCGCAGCATGAGGAGGCGCAGCGGGGACAGGGATCCGGCGCCCCCTGGTAAGTTGCGCCCTAGGCGGCTGCCTAGGTCGCCTTACAGGTGGCGCCGGCCCTGCCCCTTAAAACAGCATTAACACCCAGCACTCCCAAGCAACCAAGTCCTGCAGAATCTTCTGAGCAGAGGTATCACCTCTGCCTTGAACGCTGCAGCACTGCTCCAAACAAGCACCTTGAGGAGGACCCACCCCCAACCATGGCATACTAAATCAACACGCTACCTGCAAAGATGCTCCCGTTGTGCTGAACGCTCCTGGAGGAAGTCTCGCACCCAATCAGACTTTCGCCATTATAGATTCATATTGTGTTCATACAGCGCAGCCCTTGCCCTTGCCAAACAGGCCTACTTTTCCTCTCTCATTAGTTCATGCTCCCGCAATCCCAGGCGTCTCTTTGACACCTTTAATTCTCTTCTTTGCCCTGCTCTGGCCACGCCCCAAACTAACCTTACTGCTGATAACTTTGCATGTTACTTTACTGACAAGATAGAACAGCTGTCAGGATTGGGACAGGGGTCCAACACGCAGAGTACAAAGCGTAGTAGGTACGTATACCGGACCTTAGAATGGCCGGACTTAACGTAAGGAGTAAGTAGAGGATGGTCAGAGACAAGCCGAGGTCGAGGGAACGAGAAGACAGGTAAGCGAGAGACAAGCCGGGTCAAAGGATAACAGAGAAAAGCAGAGTAATACAAACAAGCCGGGTCAGAACCAATAGACAATAGACATACAAGAGCACTGAGTGACTAGACTGGCTAGAACCACGACAGGGCAATGAGCAAATGCGGGAAGCTCTATTAAATACCCCGGTTCTAGGAGGTAATCACACCCCCGACGAGTCCTGGTTCGTGTTCAGGGTTTGAGTGACAGGTCGAGCAGGCTTGGCGTCATGACGTCGGCTACTGGGCGTCACGTCATAAAAGGGCGTGGATCCCTCGCGCCCGGCGTGTAACCGACCGGAGGAACCGCGAGGAACGGAGGAAACAGCCCTTCTGAACGGGAAAACGTCTAAGTCTCTCCTCTTATCAGAGGTAGAGACTACAGGTACCCTGACAGTACCCCCCCTCTCAGAAACGCCCACCGGGCGGAAGCAACCGGGACGAGATGGAAAGCGGGAGTGAAAAGCCCTGCGGAGGCGAGGAGCATGTACATCCTCCTGAGGTACCCAAGTCCTCTCCTCAGGACCATATCCCTTCCAGTCGACAAATTCGAGAATCGATGATGGAGTTGATCTCGTATTCCTCCTGACCCTCAACCTGAACAGAGCGAGGGGAGGAAACAGTGGAGGAAAATCTGTTGCAAATTAACGGTTTCAGCAAGGAAACATGAAAAGAATTAGGGATGCGTAAGGCAGATGGAAGAACTAGGCGATACGCAACCGGGTTAATACGAGTCAGGACCCTGTAAGGACCAATGTAACGAGGAGCGAATTTCATAGAAGGAACCTTTAAACGAATGTTTTTTGTACTCAACCATACCCTATCACCAGGAACAAAAACAGGAGCCGCCCTTCTGCGTTTATCAGCGTGTTTCTTGAACAACATGGAATTATGTAGGAGAATTTGTCGAGTCTGATCCCACAACTTCCTCAGATTGGCAACATGAACATCAACCGACGGTACCCCTTGGGAAGAAGAGACCGAAGGAAGAATGGAAGGATGAAAGCCATAATTCATGAAAAAGGGACTAGAACGAGTGGAATCACAAACAAGATTATTGTGTGCGAACTCTGCCCAAGGAATCAAACCGACCCAATCGTCCTGATGTTCGGAAACAAAACAACGTAAATATTGTTCAATTTTTTGATTGGTACGTTCAGCAGCTCCGTTAGACTGAGGGTGATAAGCAGAAGAAAAATTCAATTTGATGCCTAATTGAGAACAGAAGGATCTCCAGAAACGTGAAACAAATTGGGAACCTCTATCAGAAATAATTTCGGAAGGTATCCCATGTAAACGAAAAATTTCTTTAGCGAATATTTCCGCCAATTCAGGAGAAGTCGGAAGTTTAGGTAAAGGCACAAAATGAGCCATCTTAGTAAACCTATCGACTACAGTGAGAATAACAGTCTGTCTTTTAGAAATAGGCAAATCAACAATAAAGTCCATGGCCAAACAGGACCATGGTCTCTCTGGAATGCCCCAGGGCTGTAATAGACCACATGGAAGAGTATGAGGTTGCTTAGTCTTAGTACAGATCTCACACACTGCAATGAAATCCTTAATATCCTTTCGTAAAGAAGGCCACCAGAAATCTTTAGAGATTAAGGAATATGTCTTGCGAATGCCAGGATGCCCCGCCACCTTACTCTCGTGAAAACACTGTAAGAGCTCCCGTTGGAGTTCAGGAGGAACAAAGTGTCTTGCCACAGGAGTCTGCCTAGGTGCCAGATGTTGCAACTTCATGATTTGGTCAAGCAGTGGAGAATGAATTTTAAGACTTGTGTTGGCGATAATATTGCACTTGGGGACTATAGAGGATAAAACTGGCTCAGATACAGTAGAAGGTTCATATTGGCGAGACAAAGCATCGGCTTTAGAATTCTTAGAACCAGGTCTATAAGTGAGTACGTAATTGAAATGGGTGAGAAATAAAGACCAACGAGCTTGCCTGGAGGACAATCGCTTGGCCTCCCCAATATAGGACAAGTTCTTGTGATCCGTCAAAATAGTAACAGGATGTAAGGTCCCTTCCAATAAATGTCTCCACTCCTTTAAAGCCATGATAACTGCTAGTAGTTCCCTGTCACCAATGTCATATCTGCTCTCTGGGCCAGATAGCTTTTTGGAAAAAAAAACACATGGATGTAATGGTTTATCCACACCTAATCTTTGGGACAGGATAGCGCCTACACCCGTCTCTGAGGCGTCTACTTCGAGTAGGAAAGGCAGAGTAGTATCAGGGTGAACTAAAATTGGTGCGGAAGCAAAAAGTTATTTGAGAGTCTTGAAAGCAAGAAGTGCTTCAGTAGACCAATTCTTAGTGTCAGCCCCCTGTCTGGTCATATTGGTGATAGGAGCAATAATTGAGGAGTAACCCTTAATGAAGCGCCTATAATAATTGGAGAATCCAATAAACCTCTGAATGGCCTTGAGACCCTTAGGTAAGGGCCAGTCTAAAATGGACTGGAGTTTATCCGGATCCATCTTAAACCCTTCCCCAGAAATCACATAACCAAGAAAGTTTGTCTGAGACTGATCAAAACTAAATTTCTCCAGTTTGCAGTATAAGCCATGTTGAAGAAGTTTGCGCAAAACCCTTCTGACTTGTCTGTGGTGAGTCTCAATGTCCCTAGAATGTATAAGTATATCATCCAGGTATACAATAACACAGTCATGTTGAAATTCCCTAAGAACTTCATTGATCAAGTCCTGAAATACTGCCGGCGCATTGCAGAGACCAAAAGGCATTACGGTATACTCGTAGTGCCCATATCGAGTGTTGAACGCCGTCATCCACTCGTGACCCTGCTGAATCCTCACCAAGTTATATGGCCCTCTGAGATCTAACTTGGTGAAAATCTTGGAACCCTTTAAACGATCAAAGAGCTCGGTAATCAAAGGAATCGGGTAGGCATTTCTAACGGTTATTTTGTTCAAACCTCGGTAGTCAATGCAAGGTTTCAGCGTACCATCCTTCTTTTTAACAAAAAAAAAACCCAGCCCCGGCAGGGGAGGAGGATCTCCTAATGAATCCTTTGTCTAGATTTTCACGAATATACTCCTCTAGGACTACGTTCTCTTTAGTAGACAAAGGGTATACATTGCCCCTGGGAGGCATAGTACCAGGGAGTAGATTAATCTTACAATCAAAGGTCCTGTGTGGAGGTAAAGTATCGGCCTTCTTTTTGTCAAATACCGCCTTTAAGTCCAGGTACAGTGGCGGTATTTGTACTTCTGTAGAGTCGGTAAACTGAGTGGATGTATTAACTATGCAAAGCGGTGAAACTTTCTGTAAACACTTCTCCTGACAATTCTCACCCCATGAGATTATCTCCCCTAATTCCCAATCAATAATAGGGTTATGTCTCTTTAACCAAGAATACCCCAGGACTATGGGAACAGAAGGGGATGAAATGAGTAACAGAGATATGTCTTCCTCGTGTAAAATACCAACAGTTAAGTTAACGGGTATGTGTTACAAATCGCTATTTGTAACTGGCCCTTTAAATGAAAAATTGCCCTGCTTCCCTGGATTGTGGAGAAGCCTATTTGCCAGCCTCCTTCCTTATGACTATGGCCCTGTGTGAGCGGTGATACCCCAGATGGCTATGCCATGGAGCCTATTCATATAATGAAAGACTATGGGAAAGACTTTAGCTCCGTGGCAATTGAACTGTGTGAATAGGATCTGCGCGCTATTCGGTAGTTTTGTGCGCTCAGATCCCAGCTATCTGGGGATATGTGAAATGTCTGTGTGTTGTGTGTAAAATGTGACTTTATGTATTTTAAAGTGTTTTATGTTGTTTTGCAACCATGTGGTTAATGGAGTCTGCCTCTAGTCCTGGATAATTGAATTACTTCCCCCCATTGTCTCCAGGATAGAGGGCCCTGTAAAACCATGCTTCCAGAAGGTCAAATGCACATTTGTACTAACTTCTGAACCCCTGGTCCAATTCGTATGATTTTTGAGTATGTTGTTCCCCTGAATGGATTGATTGTGAATATGTATTTTTTTATTTTTTATGCGAATGTGATGTATATTTTGGGAGTTATGAATGTTGTGTAAAAACTGTATTTTTACTGTCTGTGATAATTATGTTAATCCCTTGTGTAGCATAATTATATCACAGACATAGGGGAGGATTTTGTGTGTAATTACTGGGAGTGGTTTTAATGATGTACGTGTATGATTGGTTGTTTTGTCCCGCCCTGTGGGTGGTCCTGTATTTTCAAAATGGTAATAAAAACCAGGCTGGGTGTTCCAGCACCTCAGACCTCTTCTGACCCTCTAACTTGCAGCCTCGACTCATGTTTGTAGGGGACAGCTATAATCACTACAGGGATTGCTATGCTCTGCATACTCCCTTAGCTACTGAGCTCTTGTAAGAGCTCTTGTTCCTGATCCTGCTTCGCTCGACAGAAGGAAGAGGTTCGCCTATTGGAACCTGGAGCCTGGTCGTAGGTCCAGGGCGCAGAGCAGACGGCGAGATACCAGCCCAGCAGCGGTGGTTCGTGGAGTTCGCAGTGCTTATGGTGGCTACGGTGCTGATGGTCCTTGGGTAAGCGCTAGGAGCATCCTTTTCTACGGTCCAACTTCCAGCCAGCCTGGAGGCAACCGTAACATTTGGTGGCAGCGGTGGGATGGCGTCCTAGCGCAAGGAGCAGCACCCCAACAGCACTGGTATCGTATGAGAGTTATTGAGGGCAACGCTAGCCACTGCGCAGCGTCCCTACCTTGAGCAGCATGGAGCCAGCCAGTCCGTGCACAACAGCCGAAATGGAGGAGAGGTTCCTCAACAGATTGCATGGCTTCCTATCCTGGAGAGATGGGGAAGTCTCAGAAGAGGAGATGTGTGGGTACAGACATGAGGCCAGATTTGAGCTGTGGGAAGAAGCCCTACAGGAAGTTCAACGTTGGCGAGGAGATCGTAGTATCAGCCGAGAGCAGCAAATCCAGGCTCGAATGGCAGAGCGGATGCCCTTCCTGGGCAAACAACCCCTTCCAGTGTGGGTAGCTAAACTAGAGAAACTAGTATACAACGAACTGTGGCTCGACACCGCATACCAGGCGCTACAGTGGTACGCAACTCAGCTCGCTCCAGAGATGGCTGAGTATGAATTCCCAGAGTGTGGGGATTACGATGGCCCTGATCTATTCTGGGAGAATATGGACGATGATGACTTTGGTAGGGCTACAGATTCACGCTTCTGGGACCTGTTTGATGACCGGGAAGACAAGCTGGGCCTCCCTAGAACTATTAACCTAGAGGCAGATCTGCGGTACCTAGTCACCAACGAATGTGACCTTGAGTGGAAGTACCAGCACCTCATCGATGGGTCCCGGGAAGAGACACCCGGTCCCCTTCCTCCACAGCATCCAGAGGTACCCCAGGAGAGCACAGCAGCAGAGCCAGGTCGAGAGCCCTTCAGCTGGCAGGACATCGTAGGGGTATACTGGGAGGAACCTCCGATGGCAGGTGGAGATGGGACCGCAGTCTCTCTACCGGCCCTACAGGGATGCTGGGCAGGCGGCCCAGATCCCAAACCCCAGGGTGAGTTACAGGGAGAGGAGAGCAACGACCTCCCTCCCCAGCGGCAGAGTGAGTTAAAGGGAGAGGAGAGCAGCGACCTCCCTCCCCAGCGGCAGTGCACTGTACAGAGGGAAGAGACAACCGGTCTCCTTCCCCAACCACAACCAGAGGTACCCGAGGCAGCAGGCCTCAAAGACTGGTCCTGGGAGGACCCCCAGCAGGCAGGTGGAGATGGGACCGCAGTCTCTCTACCGGCCCTACAGGGATGCTGGGCAGGCGGCCCAGATCCCCAGCGGCAGCCTGAGTTACAGGGAGAGGAGAGCAGCGACCTCCCTCCCCAGCGGCAGTGCACCGTGCAGAGGGAAGAGACAACCGGTCTCCTTCCCCAACCCCAACCAGAGATACCCGAGGCAGCAGGCCTCATAGAATGGTCCTGGGAGGACCCCCAGCAGGCAGGTGGAGATGGGACCGCAGTCTCTCTACCGGCCCTACAGGGATGCTGGGCAGGCGGCCCAGATCCCCAGCGGCAGACCCAGCTACAGGGAGGGGAGAGCATCGACCACCCTCCCCAGCCGGAGTATGCCTTCCAGGGAGAGGAGACAACCGGTCTCTCTCCCCAGCCGCAGCATGTTCCACAAGAAGCGGAGAGCATCGACCTCCCTTCTCAACGGCCGCAGGAGTATCAGGAGGAGGAGGTAAGCCAATTCCCCCCTCCTCAGCTAACTTCTAACCTGGGCCCAGGGTTAACAGTTCCCTTTGCCCCCGGGCAGGACTATGCCCCAATTCCCCCAGCAGAAGCGCTGGCACCAGGGCAGAGTGCCGCTGGCCTCTGCCCCCCAAGTACTACCAGCTATTTGCCCAGCTGCACCCGGAAGGCAGCGAGTGCTGCATGTTTACCCTACAACCTGGGACCTACAGGCCAGTACTATTTATTGTGGGGGGGCTTCTCTGCCAATGTTTATTTGTGGGTGGGCTGCGAGACTAACTTAGGCACTGACCGACAGAAGGTCAGGTGCCTGGTTAGTCTCCCTCCAAAAGGGGAGATGTGTTACAAATCGCTATTTGTAACTGGCCCTTTAAATGAAAAATTGCCCTGCTTCCCTGGATTGTGGAGAAGCCTATTTGCCAGCCTCCTTCCTTATGACTATGGCCCTGTGTGAGCGGTGATACCCCAGATGGCTATGCCATGGAGCCTATTCATATAATGAAAGACTATGGGAAAGACTTTAGCTCCGTGGCAATTGAACTGTGTGAATAGGATCTGCGCGCTATTCGGTAGTTTTGTGCGCTCAGATCCCAGCTATCTGGGGATATGTGAAATGTCTGTGTGTTATGTGTAAAATGTGACTTTATGTATTTTAAAGTGTTTTATGTTGTTTTGCAACCATGTGGTTAATGGAGTCTGCCTCTAGTCCTGGATAATTGAATTACTTCCCCCCATTGTCTCCAGGATAGAGGGCCCTGTAAAACCATGCTTCCAGAAGGTCAAATGCACATTTGTACTAACTTCTGAACCCCTGGTCCAATTCGTATGATTTTTGAGTATGTTGTTCCCCTGAATGGATTGATTGTGAATATGTATTTTTTTATTTTTTATGCGAATGTGATGTATATTTTGGGAGTTATGAATGTTGTGTAAAAACTGTATTTTTACTGTCTGTGATAATTATGTTAATCCCTTGTGTAGCATAATTATATCACAGACATAGGGGAGGATTTTGTGTGTAATTACTGGGAGTGGTTTTAATGATGTACGTGTATGATTGGTTGTTTTGTCCCGCCCTGTGGGTGGTCCTGTATTTTCAAAATGGTAATAAAAACCAGGCTGGGTGTTCCAGCACCTCAGACCTCTTCTGACCCTCTAACTTGCAGCCTCGACTCATGTTTGTAGGGGACAGCTATAATCACTACAGGGATTGCTATGCTCTGCATACTCCCTTAGCTACTGAGCTCTTGTAAGAGCTCTTGTTCCTGATCCTGCTTCGCTCGACAGAAGGAAGAGGTTCGCCTATTGGAACCTGGAGCCTGGTCGTAGGTCCAGGGCGCAGAGCAGACGGCGAGATACCAGCCCAGCAGCGGTGGTTCGTGGAGTTCGCAGTGCTTATGGTGGCTACGGTGCTGATGGTCCTTGGGTAAGCGCTAGGAGCATCCTTTTCTACGGTCCAACTTCCAGCCAGCCTGGAGGCAACCGTAACAGTATGGTTTCACGAAAAATCACAGGCTCAACTAAAGGTCTACCATCTATGGCCTCAACGGCCAAGGGCGTCTCCCTTAACTGAGATGGAATAGTGTGTTTAGTGACAAAAACTTGGTCGATAAAGCTCTCAGCAGCTCCGGAATCTATCAATGCCACAGTCTCTACTACTCCCCTCTCCCAAGTTAAGGAAACGGGTAGCAGAAGCCTATGATCTTTATAATTATGAGTAGAGGACAAAATAGAAACACCCAAGGCCTGTCCTCTAGAGAAACTTAGGTGCAAGCGTTTCCCGATCGATTAGGACAATTTAGGCGTAAGTGACCTCTGACTCCACAGTACATACACAGTCCCTCCCTTCTTCTGTACTGTCTCTCCTCTTCTGAGAGATGAGTATTGCCTATCTGCATAGGTTCTGGAAAAGGTAAGGTTTTGGTCTCAGGGCTTAGAAATGAGGGAGCTAGTTTGAAGGAAGGTCTACAAGTTCTATCTCGAGTGTTCTGCCTCTCTCTTAAGCGTTCATCAATGCGAGAGATAAAAGAGATTAAATACTCCAAATTCTCAGGAAGCTCTCTAGTAGCAACCTCATCAAGTATTACATCTGATAATCCGTTTAAAAATACGTCTATATAAGCCTGTTCATTCCACTTAACTTCTGCCGCCAAGGACCTGAACTCTAGTGCATAATCCACAAGTGTTCGGTTATCTTGTCTAAGGCGCAACAGTAATCTGGCTGCATTGACCTTTCTACCAGGAGGGTCAAAAGTTCTTCTAAAAGCAGCTACAAAGGCATTATAATTATATACTAACGGGTTATCGTTTTCCCACAACGGATTGGCCCATCTCAGAGCTTTCTCAATGAGTAAGGTGATAATAAATCCGACCTTCGCCCTATCTGTAGGATAGGAACGGGGTTGTAATTCGAAGTGGATACTGATTTGGTTTAAAAAACCTCGACACTTCTCAGGAGAACCACCATAACGTACAGGTGGGGTAATACGGGAGGAGGCACCTACAGTGGCTACCTCTAAACCTGAACTTACAGGAGAGATAGAATTATTACGCATCTCTTCTGGTGGATTATTAGTACGAGATAATAATGCCTGTAGCGCTAAGGCCATCTGATCCATTCTATGTTCCATGGCGTCAAACCTAGGATCGGAAGGACCAAGCTGACTACTTGTACCTGCAGGATCCATTGGCCCTGTCGTAATGTCAGGATCGGGACAGGGATCCAACACGCAGAGTACAAAGCGTAGTAGGTACGTATACCGGACCTTAGAATGGCCGGACTTAACGTAAGGAGTAAGTAGAGGATGGTCATAGACAAGCCGAGGTCGAGGGAACGAGAAGACAGGTAAGCGAGAGACAAGCCGGGTCAAAGGATAACAGAGAAAAGCAGAGTAATACAAACAAGCCGGGTCAGAACCAAAGAGACAATAGACATACAAGAGCACTGAGTGACTAGACTGGCTAGAACCACGACAGGGCAATGAGCAAATGCGAGAAGCTCTATTAAATACCCCGGTTCTAGGAGGTAATCACACCCCCGACGAGTCCTGGTTCGTGTTCAGGGTTTGAGTGACAGGTCGAGCAGGCTTGGCATCATGACGTCGGCTACTGGGCGTCACGTCATAAAAGGGCGTGGATCCCTCGCGGCCGGCGTGTAACCGACCGGAGGAACCGCGAGGAACGGAGGAAACAGCCCTTCTGAACGGGAAAACGTCTAAGTCTCTCCTCTTATCAGAGGTAGAGACTACAGGTACCCTGACAACAGCTAAGGAAAGAATTCTCCCCTCCTTGCCATTCTGTTTCTCAACCACACATAGATCATGCCTTTCCTACCCTACAGAGATTCTCCCCGGCTACTGACCAAGAGGTGGCTGCTCTTCTCTTTTCCTCTCGCCCCACCACTTGCCCGCTCGATCCTGTCCCATCTCACCTTATTAGATCTCTCTCCACTTGTCTCGTGCCTTCCTTAACGCACATCTTCAACTGCTCTCTCTCTTCTGGCATTGTACCTGCTGACCTTAAACATGCCACTGCAGTACCTATACTAAAAAAAACATCCCTCGACCCGTCCACCCCCTCTAACTATCGTCCCATATCCCTGCTCCCTTTTTCCTCAAAGCTTCTGGAAAGACTTGTCTTTACCCGTGTGTCTCATTTCCTCAATGCCAACTCTCTCCTTGACCCTCTTCAATCTGGCTTCCGCCCTCTCCACTCTACTGAGACCGCGCTTATCAAAGTTACTAATGACCTAATCACAGCTAAATCCAAAGGCCACTACTCCATACTAATTCTTCTTGACCTCTCTGCGACCTTTGACACCATTGATCATGCTCTCCTTCTTCAAACTCTTCAGTCAATGGTCTCTGTGACTCTGTCCTCTCATGGTTTTCCTCTTATCTCTCCCAATACTCATTTAGTGTCTCCTTTTCTAGTAATACCTCCTCCCCTCGTCCTGTCTCGGTTGGAGTCCCCCAAAGCTCTGTCCTTGGTCCCCTTCTATTTTCTCTTTATACTGCCTCTCTTGGCAAACTTATTACCTCTTTTGGATTCCACTACCACCTGTACACTGATGACACCCAGTTATATCTCTCCTCCCCGGACCTTTCCCCTGCCGTCCTGCAACGTGTCACTGCTTGCCTTTCTTCCATCTCTGACTGGATGTCCTCCCGCTTTCTGAAACTCAATCTCTTTAAAACTGAGCTCCTTGTCTTTCCTCCTCCTAAAACTGATCCTCCTCTTTCGCTCTCCCTTCAAGTTTGTGGTACCCACATCAGTCCATCCTTGCAAGCACGCTGTCTTGGCGTCATACTTGATTCTGGCCTCACATCCAGCATGTTGCCAAATCCTGTAGATTCCATCTTAAAAACATAGCCCGCATCCGCCCCTTTCTTACACAAGATGCTACCAAGGAGCTTGTCCATGCTCTAGTAATTCCCCGCATGGATTATTGTAACCCTCTCCTGATCGGTCTTCCCAAAAGCCTTACTGCACCGTTACAGTCCATAATGAACGCTGCTGCCAGACTGATTTTCTTCTCTAGTCAGTTCTCTCACACCTCACCCCTCTGCCAGTCCTCACATTGGCTTCCTGTATGCTATAGGAGTCCATTCAAGGCACTAATTCACACCTATAAAGCACTGAACAACTCTAGCCCCTCTTATATCTCCTCACAGATCCATAGGAATGTCCCTTCTTGGTCTCTTCGCTCTGCTCCTGTCCGTTGTCCGCACCCGTACGGCCAACTCACGCTTGCAGGACTTCTCGCGGGTGGCTCGCTTCCTATGGAATAGCATGCCTACCGCCATCAGACTCTCCCCTAGTTCTGCATCTTTTAAGAAGTGCCTTAAAACCCATCTCTTTAGGAAAGCTTATGGCCTCCAAGACTAACCTCTACCTCACATACATGTCTCTTGCTCTTTCCTAAAGGGCAGCCCACCTTATTTGACTGCAAACTCCTGTCCTAATGTGTTTTACACCCCACCTCCTATAGAATGTAAGCTCAATTGAGCAGGGTCCTCTTCAACCTATTGTTTCCGTACGTTTTTTGTAATTGTCCTATTTATAGTTAAACCCCCTCTCATAATATTGTAAAACGCTACGGAATCTGTTGGCGCTATATAAATGGCAATAATAATAATAATAATAATAATAATAGTTGTGGCGGAACCTACCTCGCCACTGGGCATTGGAGGGGCCTGGCTGCCTGCCTCTTACCTGCTGACTATGGCCCCTGGAAAATTGGTACAGTTAAAGATTTATATTTGGGCATATTGTACTGTATATTGCTGCTACTGGCCCTTTTAACAGCATCTATGGACACATTGGGACTTTTGGGACTACTGTCCCTTTAAGACTGTGAAGCATGTTCTAGTGTGCTGCCTGTAATATTGTATATGTATTCATGTGTTAAGTTTAACCTGGGTGATATGTATGCAGCATTCACCTGATTGTTCGGTAGAATCACTCCATTCATTATATTGAGTGAAACTACCGAACAACCAGACCACCCAGGAATAAGTGTGCCTCCAATTACAGTTTGCAACAATGTTGCAAACGGGTAATTGGCAATCAGTGTAATGTATTCTCTGTCCTCTGGGTGGCCGCCATTCGGGAAACAAACACGTGGCGGCGGCCATCTTAAACTACCGAACAGCGGTAGTGTCTGGAACTAAAATCGGACACTTGACTAGGCAAACACCGCTGAGACCTCCATACTTCCAGGAATTCGTATAGAAACTACCGAATGACCCGCCGTTCGGTAGAAAGAACCCCACAAACAAGGGAATTCATTCAAACCCTCTCTAGGCTCTATAACACAGGCAATTCGTCTGTTTTCATTCCCTTGTTTGTGACCGACCGCAGGGCCAAAATGCATGGAACTGTTTTCGGATACTTTACCCATGCGGTCGGTCAAATCTTTGGAAACCCATATCTGCCGAACTGTTCATCCGAATGACTTGAATTTTGGATATGTTTCCCCCCTGAATAAGGGCTATCCAGCGATGCTGGATTTAAAGGTGTACCCCCTGTTTTTGGGGTACATCCAGAACTTGGCTGGAAAAGTGTACCGGATAATTGGGTTTAATGTTATCTGAGGGGAGGGGATGTGTGGGCTGAACCATGTATGTGATTGGTTATTTTATGACTCCCCCTGGGTGTGGCCTGTATGTGGATTATTGTAATAAAAGCCAGGCTGGATGAGCCAGTCCAGAGTTCCTGTTTTACCCTCAAAGTGATGTGTCGTCTCATTATTGGGGGAAGGATTTATTGTATGCTGTTCCAGTTGACTGCTAGGAGTACAAGCCTATTCGTATGGTTCCTATTCAATGGTCTACAGCATTCATACGCTTGGGAGAATTTAAAGGTTTCTCGGATTCGGTGATTATGGTGTCTGCCAGAGTGCTTGGAGTCCTCAGGAAGCACTAGGAGCATCCATTAACGGAGGTACCAAGTCGGGGTGCCAGGTGATCCGTTACAATAGTAACCTACAATTCTGAAATTGGTAGTTAGATTCAGTCTAGATGAGTCCGTGAATATAACCGCAAAATGTAGAAGAGACCATGGCTGCTGCTGGCTGAAGACATACATAACACAGGGGAAAACCAGAATCCGGAGAAGGTAGCAGGATCCACAAAAAAGTTGTAGCCAGAATTATCAGGATACTAAGAGAAAGTGTAATCAAAAAGGGATTTCAAAGACGAGAAGGTAACATAGAACTGACTGAGGAATGCAAAGGCACATTTGATGTATCTGGGCTGGCATGTCATATCCACGTTCAATTTATTCTAGCTACCCATCTAGCATCAGGGTATGTACAGCAGCAAAGAGTGAATGCATAGGTATGCACTTTTAATCCAGCAGCTGGATAGGCATCATTGGTATTTTGAAATGTAACGTGTATTAGCGCTTATTTCCAAACAAAATTAAACTAAATGTGTGAAAAAAATTACCAATAATGTAGCTGCTATCACACTGTGTTGTGTTATCTTCCCATACACATCCCAAAAGAACCAAAAACAAAAATACCGTGTAGCGCTTATTACTAGAATGGAAAAATAGAAAATAGAAAACAGGTGAATATAACAGCGTACCTCCAAATATCTCTTTTATATGAACCTCAATAGGAAAGTATTGTTTGAGGAGGATTTAAGTACCTTTAAACAAGATAGAGAAAATAAATTCAAACAATAGTGTGTAACTGTGTGAACCAATAGTGGAACAAAGTGTAAGACAAATGCACACTCACACTTTTAAGAGCTAAATACACTTATCTCTAGTGGAAATGGCTTCGGGGTCCGTAGAGGCGACCCTTCCCTTCTTTATGCTGGATCTTTTCCTAAATGTAAGGTCAGAAGAGATATAGACATAGGGTAGTACAGTAAGTACTAGTAAATATCCCAAAATAGTTTTACAAATGAATACTCACAAAGGTGGAGCCATTTCCAGGCTCTAAGGGCAGCGCAGTGTGTGGTATAAGACCACACTACCTTCTTTATAAAAGCAAGACAACGAGTAAGCGCTAGATAACACAGTACGGCAGCAACCCTATAAGGGAATCCCTCAAGAACCCTTAGACACAACACAGAAAAAAGCAAATAAAAGTAAGGGCTGCGCCTTATAAAACTAAGTGACTAGTCCAGATAAAATAAATGGGTGAAATGGGTGAAAATTAAAGTATATTTGGTTACTTTTAATTGTATTTTTTATCTTTTAATACACATTAATCAACTTTTTACCTGGCATCCTTTTGTCATTCCGCACTCCAAGTAATCTTAGGTGGGGATCATACCACCAACGCTATCATCAAGGAGCAGTAGATCTGCTCCTATCTTGTGAGTACCCATTTTATTTTATTACTTTATTTTGAAGTGTTTTACACAGTAAACACTATTGGCTGTTTCTTCCTACCCGAGTGTCTATTATACCACGGATGGAGGAAACCAACCACAGACAAAGGAAATCCACCTCATATCCCATAAGCAGGGATCAATACCGCTGCACGCCTTTCACACCAGAGCGGGTTTTAGCTCTTTTAAATGTGAGTTTGCATTCAAGATTTTTTATATTATCACCTCTACTATCAAAACATACTACACTATTTGGTTCTCTATATATCTTTTGTCTCTTGCATATGAGCTGACCCATAAGGAAGAACATAACAAGGACAAATTGTTTTGGACTGAATACTGCCATACAACAAGACCTCGATAGACGTCTCTAGATAAGACTTTCTCGTTTCACCCATTTATTTTATCTGGACTAGTCACTTAGTTTTATAAGGCGCAGCCCTTACTTTTATTAGCTTGTTTCTACCTTCTTTATAAGTAGCTGGAACGGAGATGTTAAATAGTAAAAAAAAAAAATGATGTAATTTATTAATTTAACAACAATTAAAAAAGTAGATAAACAGACTCTCGTTCCAAGCCTTCTAATGAGAAGAAGGCTTGGAACGCAACGCACTCCCGGCGCAGTGGGAGAAAACACGTTTTTCAAGCCGGTGGACTATTATCCCCCTATTATGGGAGTATGTAAGCACAGCCAAGTACCTTCAGACTTTCACTAGAGATTGCCTAGCTGATGAAGCCCAGATTTTGAGTGGCAAAACGCGTCCTGGCAATAGCGAGAGTCTGTATATCTACTTTGTTTTAATATTTGTTGTTAAATTAATAAATTACATACGCATTCTAATACACTGCCCACAAATTCAATACATTTCCCCAAATCCAAATACACTGCCCCCTCCTCCCAATCTAATATACTGCCCCTTAATCGAATACACTGCCCCCCTCCCACCACTCAAATACACTACCCCCTTCCTCCCCAAATTAATACACTGCTACCCCTCCCCAATTTAGTACCTTGGCACCCACCCTCCCCAAATTAATACAGTGTCCCCTCCCTCCCCCAATTTAATAGACTGATCCCCACCTGTCCCAAATTAATATACTGCACCCTCCCTCAAATGAATACACTGCCCCCCCTCCCCAATTTAATACACTGGCATTCTCCCCCCAAATTAATACAATGTCCCCTTCATCCCTCACTCAAATTAATACACTGCCCACTCCCTCCCCCAATGTAATACACTGCCCCTCTCCCTCCCCAAATTAATACAGTGCCCACTTCCTCCCCCAATTTAGTACACTGGCCCCCACTCTTCCCAAATGAATATATAGCCTCCTCCCTCCATCACATTAATACACTGCCCCCCCCTTCCCAATTTAACACACTACACAGGAAGGCCCCCTAAGTCCCCCTTCTCCTACCTCAAGATGAGCCTTGCGTCCTCCAGTTGCAGCCCTGTTCTTCTCTGTTCAAGCAGGCCAGACGCTCCTCTGGCACTGATAGCAGGAGAGAAGGGGGACTGGCTTGCTCTGCAGACAGGTAGCCACTCTGCCCTCTTGCGGCGGTGGGAGGGAAGGCAAGAATCAGACAAGAAAGATTCTTCTTGTCTTGCTGCTGGTCACAGCCACTGCACAAAGCGGCCCCAGGGCAGGCGGGCCGCAAATATACTCAGTGTGGGCAGCAAGTTTGACATGCTTGCTCTAGAGAGACCTTTGTAATTATTTAGGATATTTATTCCAGATTCTTGTTTGCCTTCACAGCAAATGTATATCTAGTAAATTTACCATGTAAGTTATTTTCTGCTTTTTCAAAGCCTTTCTAGTAACTATTTCCGTAATGGTTTCGTAACGCGTGTCTGCTTTTACGCTATCTAATTCCCTCTCGCTGTTATCTTGCTCTTTCTGTTTTCTCTTATATCTTTGATCCTCTCTCCAAGTCTTTATCATTCCACTTTCTCTGCGCCTCCCTCTCTTTCTTCGCATCTACAGCACACTGATAAGCATGTAACACATTGACATCTAGTGTACTTCTAATCTGAAATTAGAATCTTTCAGAACAAATAAACAGATAAGCAAATTAAATCTAATTGCTAAGGGGCAGATATACAGTCTCCCTCCCTTCTATTAAACCCTTGCCCTTTGTCCTCTTGGTCTACCTCTCTTCCTGGATCTCAATGACATATCCCTGTTCCTCTGTTCATCCTAAACACACTGTCGGAAATATCTCTGGAATCAGCATTATTTATTTATTAGGCCCGCAAATATTCTCTAGAATAGTTCCGTGCTGGATGAAAGCCAATGATATAAACATAGAAAATATTTATAGAAACAGATTACCATAGCCTGGTTTTGAAGATGAAAAGGTATCTGCTGGAGGGATTTACTATACATCAAACATTTTTACAGTTAGATGAAATACAGGTTCATTTTAGGTCATTACACCTTTAGGTAGATAATAATATTAGTAAAGAAAAAGAAAGGTTGCGCCAAAGAATAAATAAATAAAATGAATACAAATAAAAGTAATAATAAAAAAATATATAAAAATACAAAAATTTGTAAAAATAATAATGGATAAGTTCCAATGGATATCAGGAGACAAGATAAATATAGTCACTGATTCCGCTGTGGGGGTGATTCCTCTTGTTTGTAGTAGTGATACCGGAGAAACTGACGGAAGCCAAGCACAGAGAGATGGACACAGGTTTCTTCAGGAAGGAAGAGATTCTTTATTTGGTTCACCGATCGGGACTCAGAGGGACTAATGTCACCAAAATACAAGTTCTGAGCCCCGGACAATAGTGCAGGCTCCTTATATAGGCACATAACTCCTCCCATATTAAGCTCCACCCGCACATTCTCTTGACCAATCAATACAAATAAGAATTAACTTCCTGCTTGACCGCATGGCTTGTCCAGCACAATGGAGGAGGGGAATACTACATCCTGTATTCTTGCACATGCTCCGTACACTACTGATCGTATCTTGCCTCGTGCAACCAACTGATCGATACGTCAGCATATGCACGTACACATGCCACGTGGTAATCTCGGCCTACTAAATTTATTTTTACCAAGATTCCACCACATTCCCCCCTTTGATGCCTCTTGATATTTCACAATCACTTGAGGCATCACTTAACCTTGGTTTGCATACACCGCAAGTTACCATGAACCAGACCAGACTTATCTATGATGTGAATCTTCAACACTCATCTTCCTGCATTGGTTCTCCCTGATCTAGAGCCTTATATTTATAAATTGCCATTATCTGTGCAGCAGCCTTCCTCTCTGCTATATTTTCTATCAGGCTTTGCACAGACCTAACTACTAAGGGTATAAGACATGGCAGGAGTAGACACAACATTAAAATCAATAGGACTCCACCTACCAATGCCTTAAGCCCTCCAAACCACTCATACCAGCTACCAAACCAACTACTTGGATTATACCCTTTCCATACCTGGGTAGGCACATGCATAATTTAACCATATGGCTAGTAAGCTCAGCTATTGCTTGCCCTTCGTCATCTATTTGAAGACAGCAATTGCTCAGGTTAAACTTCCCACATACACCTCCCTCTACTGCCAATAGGTAATCCAAGGCTAATCTATTTTGGTATACTGCTGTCCTCATCCTGGTATTATGCTTCGCTAGAAGATTGAGCGCTTGTGAGGTCTCATTAGTAATAATCTCAACCACTGCCTGTAATCTTATAATACGGTTGAGCATATAAATTGGGGTTCTATAACCAAAGGTACCATCCTCTGCCCACGTGGCTGGCCCATAGTAATCTATAATACGCTGGGGAGGCCATTCATTATCTTCCCAGGCGCCTATCTCTATGGGTCCCCTTTTCTTCCTATGATTCACATCATACACTTTAACACCTAAAGTCTCACCTGTTTCAATAGGTAACAAGAAGAAGGATGGTTTGAGCATACCCAACACACATGCCCCTTCCCAGTCCTGTGGCAACTCCGAATAGGCTTTCTTACCACAGATCCAGTACAAATTTGCTGGGGCTCTCCAATTAGATGTGATGGATAAATCAAACCATACGTCCTTTAAATTGGCATATCTTGCAAACGGGTTAGATGGTTCTGAGACATTTGAAGCCGACCACCAAGTTGTATTCTTTGTATCATCATCATAAGCTTTTTGCCCTAGACAAGTTAATTCTCCTACAGAAGTATTATACATCATTCCTTTCCTCACTATACAAACATAACCTATGATGGAGGTCTTTAATCTCCACTCAGATTTACCTCTAACACTCATATGATAATCGGCTTGTGAAGATATTAATTGGTCAACTGCCTCAGAACCAGACATTACCTCCTTTGCTTCCCAAGGCCATTGGTCTCCCATGTTAGTACCTCCACACACATAGCAGTTGGTAACATTAAGACTACCGGCAATACTTTCAGCTAAATCAATGAACAGGTTTTTAGCATTATGGGGGATCTTATTATCTATACTCATTTCCTCATAGAAGGAATGGTATACCTGATGAGTCTGGGAGGATACCGTATCAGTCTCTATCCCTATAAACAATACTGTCCCAGGGTCTAGACCCGTCCCGTATATTTGAAACCCAAATAAATTACCATATTTATCTAAGAACTTGTCAGGGTTATTTATAAGTATATGGATGGGATTGCATTCCATAGACTTACAATATGGACTGGTAGGCAACTTAGTCACAATCATGTCCTTGTCTACTGTCTGTCCCCAAGTTGCCCACCCCACACAAGACCAATATGGGCAAAAGTTATAATCTCTATTTGGGCATCTAGGACTCACATACTTATTTTTACTACTGGGACAAATATATTTATCGTTAGACCCATACGTTCTCTCCCATCTAAGATCCCCACATACATTCCACGGCTTTCTACCACTTGATATCGCTTTACACGCATCAAATAGCAGAACACCTGTGTGGCGAAACCAACCTCGCCACTGGGCCCTGGAGAAGCCTGTTTGCTAGCCTCCTACCTACTGACTATGGCCCCTGGGTTATTTGGGGCATATTGTACTGTATATTGCTGCTACTGGCCCTTTTAACAGCATCTATGGACATATTGGGACTTTTGGGACTACTGTCCCTTTAAGACTGTGAAGCATATTCAAGTGTACTGCCTGTAATATTATATATGTATTTATAGATGTGTTAAGTTTATCCTGGGTGATTTGTATGCAGCATTCTGATTGTTCGGTAGAATCACTCCATTCAGTATATTGAGTGAAACTACCGAACAACCAGACCACCCAGGAATGAGTGTGCCTCCAATTACCGTTTGCAACAATGTTGCAAACAGGTAATTGGCAATCAGTGCAGTGTGGTCTTTGTCCTCTGGGTGGCCGCCATTCGGGAAACAAACACGTGGCGGCGGCCATCTTAAACTACCGAACAGCGGTGTTTTGCCGTCGAGTGTCTGGAACTAAAATCGGACACTTGACTAGGCAAACACCGCTGAGACCTCCCTACTTCCAGAAATTTGTATGGAAACTACCGAATGACCCGCCGTTCGGTAGAAAGAGCCCCATAAACAAGGGAATTCATTCAAACCCTCTCCAGGCTCTATAACACAGGCAATTCGCCTGTTTTCATTCCCTTGTTTGTGACCGACCGCAGGGCCAAAATGCATGGAACTGTTTTCGGATACTTTACCCATGCGGTCGGTCAAATCTTTGGAACCCCATATCTCACGAACCATTCATCCGAATTACTTGAATTTTGGATATGTTGTCCCCCTGAATAAGGGCTATCCAGCGATGCTGGATTTAAAGGTGTACCCCCGGGTTTTGGGGTACATCCAGAACTTGGCTGAAAAAGTGTACCGGATAATTGAGTTTAATGTTATCTGAGGGGAGGGGATGTGTGGGCTGAACCATGTATGTGATTGGTTATTTTATGCCTCCCCCTGGGTGTGGCCTGTATGTGGATTAGTGTAATAAAAGCCAGGCTGGATGAGCCAGTCCAGAGTTCCTGTTTTACCCTCAAAGTGATGTGTCGTCTCATTATTGGGGGAAGGATTTATTGTATGCTGTTCCAGTTGACTCCTAGGAGTACAAGCCTATTCATATGGTTCCTATTCAATGGTCTACAGCATTCATATGCTTGGGAGAATTTAAAAGGTTTCTCGGATTCGATGATTGTGGTGTCTGCCAGAGTGCTTGGAGTCCTCAGGAAGCACTAGGAGCATCCATTAACGGAGGTACCAAGTCGGGGTGCCAGGCGATCCGTTACATTGGTGGCAAGCGGTGGGATGGCGTCCTAGTGCGAGGTAAAGCAGCTCGGAGACACAGTTCGTTTGGATTACAAATTGAGGGCAATGCTAGCAGTCGTGCAGCGCCCCTGGGAGCAGACAAGTATGGAAGGTTCTGGCTCTGGAGATGATTGGCTGGCCAAGGTGAGGCAGCGAGTGGCCGAGTATGGGGATGATATACCCATGGAGACACGCCGGGTGATCTGGAACCAGGTCATGGCTGAGCGAAACACAAGGCTGGACCGAGAATTCCGGTTGGCAAAAGAGAGGAAGTATGCTCAGCAGCAGGAGCGGTACAGCAGCCGAGTAGAGGCTGCATCCGAGGAGGTTAGCCGTCTTTCCCTGAGGCGGCGGGAGGAACCCGAAGTGGGGGTCCTCATAGACTGGTCCTGTGAGGAACCACAACAGGCAGGTAGAGATGGGACCAAGGTCTCTCCACCGGGCCCTTACTCACAAATGTTGCGGGGCCTCACGGATTGGTCCTGGGAAGACCCACAGATGGCAGGTGGAGATGGGACTGCGGTCTCTCTACCGGCCCTACAGGGATGCTGGGCAGTCGGCCCAGATCCCCAGCGGCAGTGTGCGTTACAGGGAGCTGAAAGTGCCGTTCTTGCTCCCCAGCGGCAGTCTACGGTGCAGGGAGAGGAGCCTGTTATCCCCTCTCCCCAGCGGTTGAAGGTGTGTAAGGGAGAGGAGTTTGTTACCCCCTCTCCCCACCGACAACCTAACCCACCAAGGGGAGACAGTAAACCCCTCACCAGCGCAGATGGGACCGTGGTCTCTGCGCCCAAGTTACAGGGAGCTGAAGGGGCCGTCCTCCCTCCCCAGCGGCAGTGTGAATTGCAGGGAATTGGGAGCCCAGTCTCCATTCCCCAGTGGCAGGCTGAGTTACAGGGGACAGAGGTAGTTGGTCCTACCCCCCAGCAGCAGAGTGATATGCCGGGAAGGCAGTGTGAAGTGCAGGGAGAGGAGAGCAGCGTCCTCCCTCCCCAGCGGCAGGCTGAGTTGCAGGGGGCAGAGGTAGTTGGTCCTACCCCCCAGCAGCAGCGTGATTTTTTGGGAATAGAGAGCCCAGTCTCCGTTCCCCAGCAGCAGGACACTGAATTGGGAGGAGAGACAGTCGGTCTCCCTCCACAAAGACTGAAAGTAGGCATGGGAGAGGAGATTGTTACCTCCTCTCCCCAGCGGCAGATCATCAATGGGCAGAGTGTTCTAATGGGAGAGGAGATTGTTACCACCTCTCCCCAGCGGCGGATCATCAATGGGCAGAGTGTTCTAATGGGAGAGGAGCTGGTTACCACCTCTCCCCAGCGGCAGCTTAATGTACCAGGGGGAGACTGTAAGCCCCACACCTGTGCAGATGGGACCGTGGTCTCTGCACTTCCAGCACAGGGGGTAGGGACGGTCGGTCCTGCCCCCCCACAACAGGGCTGTTTAGCCAAAGGGGAGACAGTCTGTCTCCAGCAGCAGAGCTGTGTAACTAAAGGGGAGACAGTCGGTCTCCAGCAGCAGAGCTGTGTAACTCAAGGGGAGACAGTCGGTCTCCAGCAGCAGAGCGGTGTAACTCAAGGGGAGACAGTCGGTCTCCAGCAACCAGGCTCCAACCAGACTACTCCTGTAGTAGTGCTGGCACCAGGGCAGAGTACCGCTGGTCTCTGCCCACTCAGCAACCCACCAAAACAGCCTACCAGTCCCCCACACAGCCGGGGTGAGGCACCTGGACCTGGACAAGTTTTTCCATTACTCAGGTGTAGTAACCATTCATTGTGGGTGGACTGTACTGCTGTTTCTGTTTTGTGGGTGGGCTGCTGGACTAACAAGGGCACTGACCGGCAAGAGGTCAGGTACCCTGTTAGTATGTTTGGAAAAGGGGAGAAATGTGGCGAAACCAACCTCGCCACTGGGCCCTGGAGAAGCCTGTTTGCTAGCCTCCTACCTACTGACTATGGCCCCTGCGTTATTTGGGGCATATTGTACTGTATATTGCTGCTACTGGCCCTTTTAACAGCATCTATGGACATATTGGGACTTTTGGGACTACTGTCCCTTTAAGACTGTGAAGCATATTCAAGTGTACTGCCTGTAATATTATATATGTATTTATAGATGTGTTAAGTTTATCCTGGGTGATTTGTATGCAGCATTCTGATTGTTCGGTAGAATCACTCCATTCAGTATATTGAGTGAAACTACCGAACAACCAGACCACCCAGGAATGAGTGTGCCTCCAATTACCGTTTCCAACAATGTTGCAAACAGGTAATTGGCAATCAGTGCAGTGTGGTCTTTGTCCTCTGGGTGGCCGCCATTCGGGAAACAAACACGTGGCGGCGGCCATCTTAAACTACCGAACAGCGGTGTTTTGCCGTCGAGTGTCTGGAACTAAAATCGGACACTTGACTAGGCAAACACCGCTGAGACCTCCCTACTTCCAGAAATTCGTATGGAAACTACCGAATGACCCGCCGTTCGGTAGAAAGAGCCCCATAAACAAGGGAATTCATTCAAACCCTCTCCAGGCTCTATAACACAGGCAATTCGCCTGTTTTCATTCCCTTGTTTGTGACCGACCGCAGGGCCAAAATGCATGGAACTGTTTTCGGATACTTTACCCATGCGGTCGGTCAAATCTTTGGAACCCCATATCTCACGAACCATTCATCCGAATTACTTGAATTTTGGATATGTTGTCCCCCTGAATAAGGGCTATCCAGCGATGCTGGATTTAAAGGTGTACCCCCGGGTTTTGGGGTACATCCAGAACTTGGCTGAAAAAGTGTACCGGATAATTGAGTTTAATGTTATCTGAGGGGAGGGGATGTGTGGGCTGAACCATGTATGTGATTGGTTATTTTATGCCTCCCCCTGGGTGTGGCCTGTATGTGGATTAGTGTAATAAAAGCCAGGCTGGATGAGCCAGTCCAGAGTTCCTGTTTTACCCTCAAAGTGATGTGTCGTCTCATTATTGGGGGAAGGATTTATTGTATGCTGTTCCAGTTGACTGCTAGGAGTACAAGCCTATTCATATGGTTCCTATTCAATGGTCTACAGCATTCATATGCTTGGGAGAATTTAAAAGGTTTCTCGGATTCGATGATTGTGGTGTCTGCCAGAGTGCTTGGAGTCCTCAGGAAGCACTAGGAGCAACCATTATCGGAGGTACCAAGTCGGGGTGCCAGGCGATCCGTTACATTCCTGAAGAATATACGGATTCTAATACCGTTTTGTTAATTAGGGTCCCCTGAGGATCTCCATTCCTGAGAGTCAACCAAATTGTACGGGGTTGATACTCTAGACTGAAGCACTTAGGTTCTCCTACTCCTAAATGGCACACACTATATTCTATATTTAAGTATCTACATCTTGATACATCTCCTTTACACTCGTATTGTGAATGCCAAATTAGGGTCTGGGAAATATGGTTACCTGTTCTTGTAGTCTTAATGCATACCTCACAGCTAGGAGTGTCGGTACCTCTACCTTCCTGAATATAAAAATACACATATAAAAACATTATTAGAAACACATCTTTCGTCGTCATCCTCAGTTTTCGTCCGTGCGAAGGCACCTCAGCTTCCAGGATGTAAGGGCTGCAGGGAATGGAGTTCTGCTCGTCTTCACAGGGGTCCCTTCGAGACTTTTCCTGACTTATACACTATATGTCGGTGAGCGGACAGGCTTTATTATGGCCTTCTCACTCACTTACCAAATCTCTGAAACAATAAAATTTGTAATCCACAAGGTTCCTCGTCACTCCGACTGAGTCGTGCGCTTTAACCAGATCTTGCAGGGATTCTCTGGATCTGCTGTAGCTTGCCAATAATCGACTGCTGCTGGTTTAACCCTGGAGTGATGTATCCACGGAGTCACTTCGGCTACTTTTATCGCTGTAGGGGTAGACAAAAGAACAACATAAGGACCTCTCCACTTGGGCCCTAATGGTACATTATTCCACTCTTTAATCCACACTTGGTCTCCTGGGTGGTAACTATGAACTGGGGGATAAATATTCACAGGTAATCTATCTTGTACCCATTTCTGTACCTCCTCCATAGTCTTACCCAACTCTACAACCTGCTGCCGAGTAATTCCTTCTCCCAACTGACTCAAATCCCCCCTTAAGTTACCAAGTACGGGAGGTGGTCGCCCATACATGATCTCAAAAGGAGAGAGGCCCATCCTTCTGGTAGGTGTACTGCGGATTCGCAATAGAGCTATGGGCAAGAGAACGTTCCACTTAAGTTGGGTTTCCTGACACATTTTAGCCAACTGATTCTTAATAGTTCTATTCATTCTCTCTACCTTACCAGAACTCTGGGGTCTATATGCCGTATGAAGCCTCCACTTTATACCAAGCATATGAGTCAGTTGTTGTAGGCACTGATGAACAAAAGCTGGACCATTGTCCGATCCTATAGAGCAGGGTAGTCCATATCGGGGTATTATTTCTCGTAGCAGGAATCTCACAACTTCTCCTGCTTTCTCCGTACGAGTAGGACATGCTTCTACCCAGCCTGAATAGGTGCACACAACTACCAGTAGGTAGCAGTGTCCACCAGATTTAGGCATCACTGTATAGTCAATTTGTAGATCGGGCATGGGGAGTCCCCCCATAAACTGGACTCCTGGTGGCTTTACTGGTCCTTGCCTTGCATTATTTTTAGCACACGTTACACATCTTCGTACAATGGCCTGAGTCAAGTTGGACAATCTTGGTATGTAGAAATGTTTTCTGAGAGATTCTTCTGTACTGTCTCTCCCAGAATGTGTCCCGTTGTGATAGTTTTGGACAATTTCTACCGCTAGTGATGCTGGAATGACTATTCTTCCATCTTCTAACTGATACCATTTGTTCTCCAAATACTTTCCAGGTTCAGTCTTTAACCACTCCTCTTCTTGAGCTGTATAAACTGGAGTCCATTGAGACAGTGGAGTTGGTATAAGAGCAGCTATATGCTCCACATATTCCTGTCTTTCTGATTCAGCGGCACGCTTAGCTGCACTATCTGCCATCCGATTTCCTTTGGTTACATCACCATCTCCTCTCAGATGCGCTCGACAATGTATAATACCGACTTCTTTCGGCTCCCACACTGCTTCCAATAGTTGTAGGATTTCAGCTGCGTACTTGATTTCTTTGCCTTCTGAATTCAATAGTCCTCTTTCTTTATACAAAGCTCCGTGGGCATGAGTGGTTAAAAACGCATACTTGGAGTCCGTGTAGATGTTCACTCTTAAACCTTCAGCCAATTGTAACGCTCGTGTCAGTGCTATCAATTCTGCCTTTTGTGCTGATGTTCCTTTTGCCAGTGGCCGAGCTTCTATCACCTTATCTATCGTTGTTACTGCATATCCTGCATAGCGGATCCCTTCTTTCACATAACTACTGCCGTCGGTGTAATATTGAACATCGGGGTTCTGGATGGGAAAATCACGAAGATCTGGTCTACTTGAAAATACTTCATCCATCACTTCCAAACAATCATGTTGACTTTCAGTAGGTTGTGGCAAAAGGGTAGCTGGATTTAAGGTATTTACAGTCTCTAAATGCACTCTTGGGTTTTCACACAACATTGCTTGATACTTGGTCAATTCCTTTGTAATCCAACAACGTCTGTACTGCATGTGGGACTCGTACATAAAGTTCTTGACCCAGAGTGAGTTTATCGGCTTCAGCTACTAGCAGGGCGGCTGCAGCTATGGCTCTTAGACAAGGTGGAAGTCCGCTGGCCACTGCATCCAGTTGCTTAGACATGTAGGCAACAGGTCTTTGCCATGATCCCAAGTACTGTGTCAATACTCCCACAGCCATTCTTCTTTGCTCATGTACATACAGGTAGAATGGTCGTGTGTGATCAGGTAGACCTAATGCTGGGGCACTCATCAAAGCCTTCTTCACATCTTCAAATGCCGTTTGCTGTTCTTGAGTCCATAAGAAGGGGTCGTGCTCTGTACCTTTGATAGCTGCATACAGAGGTTTTGCCAGTATCGCGTAGCTGGGAATCCATATCCTACAGAAGCCTGCTGCCCCCAAGAATTCTCGCACTTGTCTTCTATTCTTGGTTATCGGTATTTGACATACAGCTTCTTTTCTCTCTGGCCCCATAATTCTTTGACCTTCAGAGATATGGAATCCCAGATATTTGACAGTTTGCAAACACAACTGAGCCTTCTTTCTAGACACCTTGTATCCTGCCTTCCAGAGAATGTGTAGTAGATCATGCGTTGCTTGCTGACATATTTCCTTTGTAACTGCTGCTATCAACAAGTCATCTACATATTGTAACAATACACACTCTCCTGGGATGGACTCGAAATCTAGTAG
The DNA here is from genome assembly GCF_036172605.1 of Pelobates fuscus. Lineage (NCBI taxonomy): Eukaryota > Metazoa > Chordata > Amphibia > Anura > Pelobatidae > Pelobates > Pelobates fuscus. The sequence goes on from NC_086317.1 coordinate 421,317,075, forward strand.
ATCTTGACTTAGGGCTGAACCAAATAGGGTAGGTGAATTTTTAAACCCTTGGGGCAGTCTTGTCCAGGTCATTTGGCGTTTTGAGCCCGTCACAGCGTTTTCCCATTGGAAAGCGAAGATACATTGGCTTTCTGCGGCAATTCGGAGGCAAAAGAAGGCATCTTTGAGGTCTAAAACTGTAAAATAGGTAGCCCCGCCCGGAATTAAAGCAAGCAGGTTATATGGATTGGGTACAACTGGATGTATGCTAACAACCGCATCATTGACTGCTCTCAAGTCCTGCACAGGTCGATACTCATCTGTACCGGGCTTTTGAACAGGCAGCAATGGGGTGTTCCAGGGGGAAGTACAGAATTTTAGGATACCATACCGTATGAACTTATCCAGATAGGATTGGATGTTCTTCTTAGCCTTCTGCGGGATGTGATATTGCCGTAGGCTCACTGGATAAACCCCAAGTTTTAGTTCAATTTTAATAGGTGGAATATTGCGGGCCAGTCCTGGTGGGTTGTTCTCTGCCCAAACTCCTGGTATGTTGAATAAGGATTCATCACTCCTAGGGTTTTGGCTAGTCAACGCTGTATAAAGTCGCCACTCTTCTTCCTTTGGTACGGATAATGTCATAATACCTGAAGGTCCATTAAACTTTAAGGATGTTGTTCCGTTTGGTAGGAACGTAATCTGCGCTTGTAATTTGGATAGCATATCACGTCCCAGCAATTGGACTGGACATTCAGGCATGTAAAGGAATTGATGTTTTACTACGTGGCCTCCCAATGTACAGAGTCGACTTTTAAGAACCGGTTTTGCAGCACTTCTCCCAGTTGCTCCTATTACAGTAATAGTTCTTCCAGATGGAGGAGCAACTAGGTTAGTCACCACCGAATGTTCAGCACCAGTGTCGATCATGAACGCACTCCTTCTTCCCCCTATTGATACATCGACCATAGGCTCCGCTCGACCAAGGGGGATGGAGCCCGGTCGGTATCAATAGTCCTCCATGACCGTGTCAGCCAATCCTACAAAGTCCCTACCTTCTCTATCGCGGGACCTTTGCGCTGCTGGATAGTACCTATCTTCCCTTACACTTCCTCTGTTCCCATTACTTCCTCTATTACCATTGCTCCCTCCGGGGCCTCCTCTACCTCTCGCTCTGCCTCTAAAGTTTCCATAACCTGCCCTGGGTTGGTCTCTCTCATACTGCTCTCTTTGCGGACACTCGCTTCTCCAATGCCCTTCTTCTCTGCAATACGCGCACTGATTCCTACTCAAGGGCTCCCTATTCCACCTACTATCGCCTCTATCTGGGCCCCGTCTATCTACGCCTGCGATTGCTACCGCTAGCATATCTGCCTTTCTACGCATCTTGCGCTCTTCCTCTTTATTTGTCTCTGTTTCCCTGTTCATGTACACCTTATTTGCTACCTCCATTAGTTGGGTGATAGACATACCTGCAAACCCTTCTAACTTTTGTAGCTTGCGCTTAATATCTCCGTAAGCTTGGCTGACAAAGGCGGAGTTTACCATTCGGGAATTATCAGCGTCTTCCGGATTAAAGGGGGTATACAAGCGGTATGCCTCCAATAATCGGTCATAAAAGACACTGGGCGCTTCATCACTTTTCTGAATCACCTCAACTGTCTTCGACATATTAATGGCTTTCTTCCCTCCGGCTTTCATGCCAGCAATTATAGCGTTTCTATAGGCTTTTAGTTGAACCATATCTGCGCCATTAACATTCCAGTCGGGATCAGTGTTAGGATAATGTGTTGCGGCCCATGCTGCTGGATTGGCTTGATTTAAAGCACGGGCTTCATCCTCTAGCGCTTTAATGGCCGCTTGGTTAATCCTAGTCCTTTCCTCATTATTGAACAATGTCATTAACAACTGCTGGCAATCAGCCCATGTCGGATTATGTGTCTGAACTATCGAGGTGAACAGGTCGGTCATAGCTTGTGGTTTCTCAGTGTACGAGGAGTTGTGGGTCTTCCAATTCAAGAGATCGGTAGTCGTGAACGGGACATATACGAAGACTGGGTCAGCATATGCCATTTGACCTGCGGCATCGAGATAGGCTGACCCAGGATTCAGACGAAGAGGCATCTGGTAATGTTTGAGTTGTTGGGTACCGGTCAGTTGTCGGGTTAGTATAGGGCTACGTGGAGGGGCGTCAGTTATGGGTTCCAGTCGGGGGGTAATAAAGCATGAGGATGTGGGAGCTTGATTTTGGGAGAAGTCGGTGAATTGAATACTCCGAGCCGAGCTAGAAGAAGCTTGACCGGAAGTTTGAAGTGGCGCCAAATCAGGATATTCAGATCTAACGGGGGTTGGTTCTGGTTCCGGAAGGGGAGATTTAATACGAGGGGGGTGGATTCTGCACTGGAGGAGGAAGCGGAAGTGGATGGGGGCAATGGGGGAAGGGGTGTAGAACTTCCTGTACTCGTACCATTTCCTCCTAAAGGGAAGTAAGGGGGCGGCAAAGGGATCTCGGACTCAGGGGGCGTGTCCAAAATGGGCCTAACCATAGTCCTAGTGGACAAACAAGTCCTGGCCACCATGAGGCGACATTGCTCCTCGTGGCATATCCGAATCCATCTTGGCGAGTCGTTTACGGCCTGTCTCCAACAATCAATATATGGAAACTGTCCGTAAAGTTCAGGCCTACCTGATACAGCCACGTGTACACGCTGTACCAGAGTTGGATCCAAACTGCCACGTGGCGGCCATGCCGCAACCAAAGTAGGCCACTCCCTAGTGCACAAAGTGACCAAACGTACAGGAGACATTTTAACCCCAAAATCACATGTTTTAAATCCCTTTTTAAAATTCTTTACCATACAACCTAAGGGATCCAAAATCGTCGATTCCGACGCGCCCATACTTATCAATGGAGCGTCGTTGACAACGAATACTATGCACACTTTCTATTCAACAGTCACACCCGTTTCTTCCGGCAACAGCACCGCGTGGTACGGTTACCGAGTGAAACGTACACAATAACACAATAAACACTCAGGGAATTCCCGTACACACACAGCTGTTACACCAGTCACTAAATAATCAATATTATGCCCTTTGGCGAAACTATACAGTCACCCACGCTATAATTCTCTATATATGAATTACCCGTCTATAACTCACCCCAGTAACATAGTCTTTTACAAATAGCGGTTACAGTACGGTTAGCATAGGTCAAAGCACAATTTAAGGTCACAATACAATTATTAGTGGTTATGGTGTTAAACATGCAATAGACGACAATGATTAGTACTTATATACAGTGTCAGTAAATATACAGGGTTATGGTACCATGCACTATGATACAGCAACACACTATTAACACTCTCGCTAGACGGCTGAGCTCGCGCTATCTAACAAGATATACACTTTACTAACAATCTTTAACACATATACAATCCCAACTAAACTATTGGCCAGTACCTTGAATGGACTACCTAAAACTATCTACATCCGTTTTGGTTAGCCACACTGCCCAAGCACCACATATAGCGAACTAGAGGGCGGAATTTACAACAGAACCCTTTTAGTCTTTCTACTCTATCAATAGTCTAGTGGGTTCCAAATTTACACGCCTTCCCACTTAGCCAAGATAGGTTGAGATCTAGCGAACCGAATTTACACAGGCGCCGCTTAGTCTCCCGGTCCCTCCGACCTAGCGAACAAAATATACACCCTAGAACGCTAGTCTAGACAAGACACCGGTGTCCGGCTAGGGCTATTTACACAGGACCCCGCCTGACTCCAAACCAAATCAACCGGTCTTACTAAAGAGCGTTCGATTGAGCGGTGCGCCTTCGCTCCTTCCCTCCGACAGAGGGGGCAGATTCCATACACAAATTTAACCCCTTATGGGCCTACCGCACAATCGGTATACCCCTAGTGGGTCCGCCGTCTAAAACAGCAGTCGTCTTACCTCCTCGTTCCTGAACCTGAGTTCACACTCATCGACGGGGACACCCCAGCACTTACTACGTAGAGGCCGATGATCTCCTGGACAACAGACCAGTGGTGCCGAGACTAAGGGAGGTCCACGCAGAAGTTCAGGGCAAAGATAGACCGTCTCACGCCTCTGCCTCTCAGCTACCGTTGAACGATGAGCTTCCCGGCCAATGCACCAAATGATACCGGAGAAACTGACGGAAGCCAAGCACAGAGAGATGGACACAGGTTTCTTCAGGAAGGAAGAGATTCTTTATTCGGTTCACCGATCGGGACTCAGAGGGACTAATGTCACCAAAATACAACAAGTTCTGAGCCCCGGACAATAGTGCAGGCTCCTTATACAGGCACATAACTACATAATACAAATAAGAATTAACTTCCTGCTTGACCGCATGGCTTGTCCAGCACAATGGAGGAGGGGAATACTACATCCTGTATTCTTGCACATGCTCCGTACACTACTGATCGTATCTTGCCTCGTGCAACCAACTGATCGATACGTCAGCATATGCACGTACACATGCCACGTGGTAATCTCGGACTACTAAATTTATTTTTACCGACATTCCACCACAGTAGTTCACACCGTCTCGTGATATGGAAAACACAAGAAGAAAGGACCAATCGTGCGTAGTGTATACAATTTGTGTGGCAGTATTTAAAACATATATGTTGCACTCACATTTATTATTATTGCCATTTATATAGCGCCAACAGATTCCGTAGCGCTTTACAATATAAATTTTTGTAGGCATATAGCGGAATAGTAACATAAAATAAAATATACTCACAAGTAAAGTGCAGGTCACACTGCACTTTAGGAATAGCGTTAGTGGTATAATCCCCACTTCAGGATATGTAGTATAAAATTCCAGAAAAAAGGAAAATAGTAATAATTATAATAGTGTGCTAAAAATGATAGTGGTGCAAATTTCGAACCAAAAAATCATTTATTTTATAAATAACACAATATAAATAACCATAACGCGTTTCACCGCTGGGGCTTTATCAAAATGGTTATACCACGCGTTTCACCGCTGGGGCTTTATCAAAATGGTTATACCATTTTGATAAAGCCGCAGCGGTGAAACGCGTTATGGTTATTTATATTGTGTTATTTATAAAATAAATGATTTTTTTGGTTAGAAATTTGCACCAATATCATTTTTAGCACACTATTATAATTATTACTATTTAACTTTTTTCCTGGCATTTTATACTACATATCCTGAAGTGGGGATTATACCACTAACGCTATTCCTAAAGTGCAGTGTGACCTGCACTTTACTTGTGAGTATATTTTATTTTATTTTACTCATCACCTTATATATATTATCAGAGAGCACTATCTGCTGTTTTTATCTTCCCCTTCTCCTGAGAGTTGGACCCTGAAGGACAAGCACCAACATATCCTGTAAGCAGGGATTATTCCGCTATATGCCTACAAATCCTGAGCTGGCTATTGCTCACCTAAATGTGAGTGCAACATATATGTTTTAAATACTGCCACACAAATTGTATACACTCCGCACGATTGGTCTTTTCTTCTTGTGTTTTCCATATCACGAGATGGTGTGAACTACTACAAACAAGAGGAATCACCCCCACAGTGGAATCAGTGACTATATTTATCTTATCTCCTGATATCCATTGGAACTTATCCATTATTATTTTTACAATTTTTTTTATTTTTATATATTTTTTTATTATTACTTTTATTTTTATTCATTTTATTTATTTATTCTTTGACGCAACCTTTCTTTTTCTTTACTGTGTATTTCTTATATAGAGGGTTAGAGGGTTACCCTCTATAAGGTTGCTGCCTGTCCTTTATATTATTAGCGCTAACCTAACACCCTTTTTTCTAGATAATAATATTAGCATCTTTTATGGCATCATTTCAGGTACTTTTTTTTTTTCTCTATGTGTAAATTAATACCGTGTCAGCTGGTAAAAAAAAATTGTCATTGAGAAATGTGATACATTAATGAGATATTTAGGTTGTACAGAGGGCAGGTGTTAAAGACCACTTGCCATGCTTGTGCTGGAATTTGCACAAGGCATAGTTGCACTGATGGGACTTCATTACAGTTCAAAGAATATCCAAGATAAATAATGTTTAACCCCTTAAGGACCAAACTTCTGGAATAAAAGGGAATCATGACATGTCACACATGTCATGTGTCCTTAAGGGGTAAAGGTTTAAAGGCCCCTCTGTCTCCCTGGCCCTCAAATGTTCTGATGTCCTCAAAACTCCTCATTGGTGCATAATGCAATGAGAAACAATGTAAAAAAAAGAAAAATAGAATGAGTGGGCAAGTGGTGATCCAGTCACCTAATTCACACTATGGTAGAGCCATTCCACACCTTTAGCCAGTAACCTGAACTCAATCCTCCAGTGTAGAAGAGCATCGCCACAGTGTTTTGCCACCAGACAGGAAGGAAAAATGCGTAAGAGTGAAAGTAGACAATTGGCTACTCACATTCTCCCCAGATGAGCAGCCAATATACTTCTCCAACACCTGTAGGCCACCAAAGGGATGCACACAGTGTGCTGTCCATTATTCAAATTCTAGTCCTAGTGCTAATCGTACACCTAACATGTTAAAGATTTTCAATACATGATTGCCCAACATCCAACCATTAGACAATTAGAAGTAAACAAAAACTCTTCACTAGCAATGGTGTTGCTTATACCAGTACTTGTGGGTGTCATATGGATGCAGGATGTTGAGGCCAAAGTTCTGGTTGTGTTGTTGATGGCACTGTGGCTGAGGTATAAAGGACTTGTGTAAACAAATCCACCAACTCCCACCTTACCTGGGGTTTGCTGGGCGCTACTCCCTGCCTCTACTCAGCCCAGCGGTGCAAGACTTAGATAATTGGCTAAGTGAGCTGAACTCTTAACCAATCAGCTGGCCAATACAATGCAAGGCTTAGCTCAGGAGAGCTGATGGAAGCTTCTAGGAGGAAGCTTCAGCTTGCTGAAGTGCTTTATGTGTGAAGAGTTTGTGCTCTTTTTTCACTTTACAAAAAATGCAGATTTCAACACAAATTGGCACTTTTATTTATTGACCGAGTTACACCCATTGGCTGTCAAGCAGACCGGTTATTGCCTGGTTCTTTAGCTCAGTGGAGCTAAACTGAAGAAGTAGGCAATTGCCCGGAGCACCTGCCTTACAATCATTGAGCAGCATTGGAAAGCCGGTGATTGGACAGCCACAGAACGTCTGGACTGGGATAAAAGGAGAGGGCTTGCAAAGGCTTCAGACAAGAGACCAGCAGCTTTTTCTAATTGTTTTAGATGTATCCCTAATTATAAAAATGCATAATGAAATGCATGCCTGTTTTCATTTTAAAGTCAAAGTTAAAATATTTTAATATACATTTTTATTTTTGTATTTACTTTATAATACATTAATATACTAATTACTAGTATACCCGCAACTTAGAGGACCATGCAGAGAACTCTCTGTATGATCCTAGTGCCTGAGGACAGTTCCCCAGTGTTCCCCAATTACTCAATTTTCCCATGGACATTTCCCTAGTGCCCAAGAACTGGTACCTAGTGCTCAGTCTTGTGGGACACTAGTTCCCTAGTATCTGAGGACAGTCCTGGATACAAGACACCAGGATACAAAATCGGGTTCATGCTACAGGAATTCAGAACTGTCCCACAAAACTCAAGACTGTTCGTAGGCATGCCTTATTATAGACCACATGTCTAAATCCTGCTCTTTGCAGTCAGTTGGCAATAATTATGATGCTCAATATATAGATGTAAAGAAACCCGTCTATCATCTTATAATCATAATGATATTTAAAACTGAAAAACATCTGAGTTACATTCTTGCCATATCCTGTAGCAAAGGAAATCCCATTGTCCTACGGTCCTTTGTAGGCGAATGCATGCCTACGCAGCTTAGGGACACAAACTAGACTTTATCATCTATGGATTTTTTAATCTACAAATCAAGAAGACATGATTATGATTGACTTAGCCCTGATCACGAAGAAATTAGTGGATAAATGCCCACATACAATTTAAAGTACATATTTCTTGTGAAAAGGCAAAATCTCTGTAAAAATGTATAATACTGACTCATATCTACACTTTTTATTTTGCCGCATTTGTTTTAATCAGGGTTGCATGTTGCCTAGTTATTTTTGTACTTGTTTCTCTACAAAGCAGTTTATAGTTAAAGCAACATTCATCTCTCTGTCTTGTTTATGCTGCATGCTGCATGATTTAAAATTTAATTTTTGATTCAGTGTTTTTATTTTCTATATTGTCCTTTGCTTAGCCATTCTGTATGAAACTTTGTCCTTCTCTCATAAAGTGCCATTAAGGTGCGAAACGCATAAGTCTCAATTTCTTCCGCTGTGTCCCAGCCTGGATTTTAGATACATAAAAAGAAAAGAAGAATTAGAGGCACTATGAGATTAATTACAAACTCCTGTCTTTGTTTTTGGCCTAATTGTCCTCTTGAAAGTTTGGCTTTCTAAACATAAATTGCATTTCATATACCTTGCAGTTATAGAACCTGCAACTGCTCTTCAGCTCAGTCATTTCCATAAATCAATATATACATCTTTTAGATGTTTGGCAATTTAGTATACCTTACCTAATCCTTTTAACAGGTTTGGATGCCTTTAGCAAGAAAAGACTTGTCTTTACTTGTTTGGCTCGCTTCCTTAATTCAAACTCTCTCCTCGACCCTCTTCAATCTGGCTTCCGCCCCCTCCACTCTACTTTGACTACTCTGTCAATCCCTTGGTCTCTGTGACACTGTCCTCTTGTGGTTCTCCTCTTATCTCTTCCAACGTTTCAACGTTTCTCCTTTTTCAATGACACCTACTCTCCTCATTCTGTCTCAGTCAGAGTTCCCCAAGGACCTGTCCTGAGTCCCCTTCTGTTCTCTCTTTATACTACCTCTCTTGGCAAACTCATTAATTCCTTTGGATAATGCTACCATCTGTATGCCGATGACACCCAGATATATCTCTCCTCCCCTGATCTTTCTCCCACTGTCTTAAGACGTGCCACCGCCTGCCTTTCTTCAATCTCTGATTGGATGTCATCCCGCTTTCCTAAACTCAATCTCTGCTTTTTTACACAAGATTCTGCCAAGGAGCTTATTCATGCTCTAGTAATCTCTTGCATGGATTACTGCAGTTCTCTCATAGTTGGTCTCCTCATAAGCCGAACTGCCCCATAATAATCTGTAATGAATGCTGCCACCAGGATGATCTTTTTCACCTCTGGCTCCTCCCATACCTCGCCCCTCTGTCGATCCTTACACTGGCTTTTTGTATTCTATAGGTGTACGTGCACAACACTAACCCTTACCTTTAAATAAATCTAGCCCCTGTTGCATATCTTCACTGATTCATAAATATTCCCCCTCTTGGTCCTCTCTGCTCTGCTGATGACCTTCTCCTGTCTGCTGCTCACAATCTTACTGCTAACTTTCGCTTGCAGGTTTTTTCACGGGTGGCTCCTTTCCATTGGAACAACCTGCCAACCCCCATCAAACTCTCCCCTAGTCTTCAATAATTTAAGAAGTTCCTCAAAATCCATCTGTTCAGAAATGCTTATGTCCTCACAGAGTAACGTCTATGTCACATATTGTAACTAGAGATGTCCCGAACAGTTCGCCGGGAACTGTTCGCTGGCGAACATAGCTTGTTCGCGGTCACCACGGCGGGCGAACATATGCGATGTTCGGTCCGCCCCCTATTCGTCATGGAGGTGGGAGGGTCTGGGAGGGAGGGTCTGCTGCTGATTGCCTGGAATGTGTCTGCTGACTGTGAGGTACAGGGTCAAAGTTTACTCAATGATGATGAATAGGGGGCGGACCGAACATCGCACATGTTCGCCCGCTGCGGCGACCGCAGACAAGCTATGTTTGCCGGCGAATAGTTCCTGGCGAACTGTTCGGGACATCTCTAATTGTAACATATGGTAAAGTGGTTAATGGTATTTACCATCCTGACAGGAATAGTTGTGCCCATTTACAGCCGTGTGCCTGGATACCTGATAATCCCAGCATGTCTAAGGACGCCGGCTGCTGCAGACCTATGCCACCTTATAGCCCCATGACCGCCCACATTGAGAATGACGTCGACGTGCGCGCACATTTTGGGGTCAAAGGCCGATTTCAGCCAATCAGAATAACAGGAGGGCTATTTAAACTTATTTTTACATTCTCTCATTGCCCTGTTGTAGTTTCTGCTTGATGGTAATCCGAGAGTGCGTTCCTGATCTTGACTTTGGCTTCGTTTTGACTTCACTGATTTCTGGTATCCTTGACTTTTGGCTTTTCCTCATCACTGTGTCTGATTCTCTGTCCCTGACCTTGGCATGTATTCTGACTATTCTTGTATACGTTAAGTCCAGCCATTCTAAGGTCCAGTTAGACGTTATCCTTAGTCCTAGTTGTGATACAGTTCTGCGTGCGGGATCAATTAGTAATCCTGACACATATCTGTCTCTTGCTATCTCCTAAAGAGCCACATTCCACTCTCAGCTCCAGTTCTGCTTCTTTTCCATCTTGTCTGGTTGCTGCCCTATTGCTTTTATACCCTATATTCTCTAGATTGTAAGCTTGTTTGAGTAGGGTCCTTGTCTACCTGTTGTTGCTGTAATATTTTTGTAATTGTCACATTTATTGTTAAATTTCCCCCCTTGCATAATATTGTAAAGCGCTGTGGAATAAGTTAGCGCTATATAAATATCAATAATAATAATAATAGGAGAGCATTTACAGTGTCTTGGGGAAAAAAGAATATGGGACCTTTTTGGTGGTCTAATGTCGGCAGTTTGAAGTTTTTGCATATTGCCAGTGAACACACCTGTCTATATCTAGTGCCAAGACACTCAGAATTCAATGTAATGATCATTACTTAGTAATTATGACATTACTCTGCTCTCAGCTCTGGCATGTTGTACATCCTACAATCTCAGTGAGATAGATGTGTACCCAGAGAAGTACACAGACTTCTCACTTTAGGCGCAAGTGCAAATTTCCTTGCAAACTTTAGTGCCACTTGCAAAGATGATATCTATAAAAAAAAATGACAGGTCTCCTAAAGACATGGGAATAGATTTCCCACTTAGGGTGGTGTTGGTTGATATCTTCTACCTGGACCTCCTAGTAGAATTATGTCAATTCAAATAAATGAAGCTAAAACAAGCCTTAAAGGGGCACTCCAGACACCTAAAAAACCTCAGCTTGCTGAAGTGTTTTATAAGTAAAGAGTGTGTCTTCTTTTTTCATTATAAAAAAACTTCAGATTTTAATAGAAATTTACACTTTTATGTTGATCAGGCAACAGGTCCTCTTACGTCCTGGTCCGTTTAGCTCAGTGGAGCTAACTTCAAGATGATGCAATTGCTCAGCACATTTGCCTTTCAAAGGATTCTCGTTGAGCTATTAGGAAGTCTATGTTTGGACGATCACAGAAAGGCGGTGTTAGATGGGGAGGGCTTGCAAAGGCTGCAGACAAGAAGTCTGCAGCATTGTTTGCTGTTTTTAGAGATACCCCAATTACAAACATGCATAATTAAATACATGCATGTTTCTGTTGGTGCTATATCAACTAAACAGTGATTTTTATTCTGTCTGTATTTGAGCAGTGGTGTGTCCCTTTAATAGAAGATCATGTGAGCTTACTGGCATCCAATGGCTTCTTCCATAGATTGTCTCGTTCCATCGCACCATGAGTGATAAAGTTTCCTCATTACATGGTGTGGACTGGTAGAAGTTCTGGTCTATTCTTTAAGAAGGAGTAATTATAGAAGTTCTGGTCTATTCTTTAAGGAGTAATTATAGAAGTTCTGGTCTATTCTTTAAGAAGGAGTAATTAGTTACCTGCAAGTTAACCAACTGAATGAAGCTTAATTATATAAACCCTTCATATCCTATCCAGTATGATAATAAATGCACTGGTGATAGCCATACTTTAAAAGGTGCACATCTTGGAGATGGAGATAGGCACATTGGACCTGACTTGATTACATTAAACCTACACACAGATGCAAAGGGAATGATGGATTACAGGAGACCATTGCATAATTCTACTTTGATTAATACTAGGTGCTGTTCTATCTTGATATTAATGATTAACACACTACCACACATGATTTGAAAAGAGAGCAGCAACTGTTTGATGTTTTCTTTATTATTTTTTAACACTATGCCTCCTGGAAGCTTACATTTTAGTAGGTCTAGTTATTACTTAAAGCCTATTAAGCTGAAATCTCCATATGTGTTCCAAAATTGACAAATATGGGCTAAACAAAGAGGTAGATCAGTTTTGGACACAATCCTGGATTCCTCTGAAACAGTCAATACTGAATCCGTAACCCTTTTCCTACCCTACGTCCATATTTTCTAGCAGTTCATGCTGGACAGGTATCATTTAATCCTAGAGCTCCAGCACTATCACTTTCAATGATCAGCATTACAGCAGTTGACGTTGTGTTTAAAAGTTCTACAAATGCTCAAATGTGTAAAACAATTCTAAAACATTGAATCAAAGTGGGTATAAGTGGCATTGGCAGTAGCAGCTAGGAAAGATGAACTTTTTAAAATTCGCCGGCTGAGGAGGGGTCTAGCTGTTTGTTTCCAGCCTGCCTCTGCAGACTACTGGCACTATCTTCACCATCCAAAACGCTCTGCTTAAAAGTGGTGGTAGTATTAGTGGAGAAGGTACCAAGGTGAGTTGGTGGTGACAACTACACCGATACAGCTCCAATAGACCTGTCCTAATAAATTCTTGTTGTGCTTTTCCCATCAGTAATACAAGCATTTGGTGTCTTCAGATGTTGCTTTGTACTGGCACTAGTGTGATGAGCCTTCACTCTCCCCCTACTCAATTCTTTGCTTCACAACTTACACTTTGCAAGTCAGCCTTTTTTGAGGCACTCAAAGTGATCCCAAAGTTTGCTTCATTGAGACAATACAGTACCCTCAATCCTTTGCATTGGTCGCCTGGCCAGTAGCACTTGGTGGTGCTGATGGTAGTGGTGGTAACAATCACAGTGGGTGAGCTACTTGTGCCACCAGTAGTAGGCGCAGCTGATGTTTCAAATGTCTCCATTGGATGAGGTGATTCCAAAGTAGATACAGTAGATACTAGCTGCAGGAGAAAATACTGAGCTGCTGACTCTCCTCTCCAAAATCTCCTCTTGTAATTCATTTGTCTCATCATAGTTATAGTTGAGTAATTCCTGGGCCAGAGGTAAAAATGCTATATCTGCAGTGGTGGGGTAAACAGAATTATCATCACTGGATTCATCAGTGCCTCCACCGCCAAGACCAGACAATGGAGACACCACTTTGGTAACTTTTGGAGCTCTATCTCTTCACTAAAAAGTGGCTATGATGACCTCCACAAGGTAGACTTTGCTGCACTCTCCCTTAGTTACTTCTTGGGGGAGCTCCAAGAAGGTATAATCCTTTACCTAGCTGTGGAAGCTGTAGTGCCAATAAATGTGCCAATATAAGTGCCAATAAAAGTGGCAACACAAGTAATTGCAGCATGTAAAGGATGGGAAAAAACAATTATTTACTACTGTAACGTTATTGTGTTTGACTTTAAGAAACACTGCACCACACACAGCACGCTATACAGTGCTTGCACATTTGTTCACACTGGAACACACTCAGAAAACCCCGGGGCAGGAGGGACACCCCGTCTTCACACCGCCACACTGTTCCCCAAAGTGGACTGAGCCCATACCTAAAATGTGACCCCCGTAAAGGAATCGGATGACTGTCCCACAAAGTAGCAACAGGAGCTCGCTTGGATGCCTACACCTTAAGTCCACCAACACCACCCTGGATCCAGATACTAAGCTTCATAGTGATAGCACGTATGGATTTGTCCCCTTCGGAAAAATGTATATAGACACCACTGACGGCTAGGTAGTTGTATTACTTCTACAATATTATGTTACCTAAAGAAGTTTGCATGCCTTTATTCTAGCATTCATCTATCTATGCGAAATAACCTCCTCTGTAATTGTACTAAACCTCTCAAATAATCACTTCCACATCACATCTCTCCCATTCGCATTCCACGCTGCACTGCAAATTCTTTAATAATGAGTTGTGCACCATGATGGGAGCCCTAATATTAATTGTCTCTAATTTATCTTTGTCTCTTTGAGGATTGAATCTCCACAACTGTACATAATACTCTAGGTTCAATCTCACAGTGATGTATTGCAGGTTTGTGCAACTGGAAGATTGTGGGATTTATTTATGGTACCTTGCCTGCTTGAGAAATCCAGTAACTCATTGATTTAGCATGCAAGTCTAGAAGATATATAGTCCAATGCATTGAAAGATTGAATCTATAAAGTGCCAATATTATTACTTATGTGGTTTTCTTGCTATCTCTTCTAATAATACTGCTTCTTATGACACGTTTGCTAAATTGTGCTACGTAGAGCTTGTATTACGTTCAGTCTATACTAACTAGACGTGCTCCAATTAGTGGCAAGGGAATGTGTTCTTTGACCTTTTGCAAAGTCGGCCCCAAGGAAAATGAGGAACCATAAAACGAGAAAACGTGTTTTTAGGATTACTAAACATTTCAGAAAAGAGATTTTACCTTGAATGATGATTTGTCCAAGTTTTTAGGGAAATTGTATCACTTTGTGGCATTTAAAAAAAAAAAAACAATATGTTAGTGTTAGTGTAAAAACAGGTTTGTCAGACAATGAGTTTATTGTCCATAAAAACTGTGTTAATTAGACATGTGCAAATTGTTTTGTTCTGAATCGAATTTCAAAGAATTTTGACTAATTTAGCAATTCCAGGCACAATTTTAATACAGGGCCTAATTGAGCTTCCAGTAGCCTATTTGTGTCTCCATGGACATTTTTCCATAAATTATTTATTTTGGGGAGCATTGTGTCTATGTTTTTTTTTTATTATTAATATTCCATTGTTTAAAAAAAATGTTTTTAAGTAGTTAAAATAAACAAAGAGAACATTTACAGCCAGATCACTTGGAAAAACATAGCTTCTACCAATGTCAAGTATTCATGTAAAGAGGCAGCAATCTGTGGATTGTGTTACGCAAACAAATCACAAAAACAAATTTATGATTGTAAATATTTAAAGGGGAAAAAGGTTTTCAAGTAGCTGAAGCAGTACATGATAACTGGTCCTCATGGACTGAAAAGCTAAAGCAATTTTAATCTTCGAATTCGTGGACTTCAGGGAAATGGCTGTTTATCTGACCGCAGAGGGGCTAAAACACATGGTGCGCAAAGTGATTTAATGTACACAGAGAAACTAGCAGCGAGGCCATTGGATGAGTAATTGAAAATGTTAACCCCTTTTTTGCTAAACCCACTTTTTGTATGTGAAAACAATGGTACACTTATTTGAAATAAAAGATGCATAGCCAGCATATATTATTAAGATAAAACAGAAATTCTGCCTGTAAATGTTTGTTTAGGGATACTCTCAAAATGAATAACCTTTTGCAACTTGAACTTTCCTTTTATATAGTCAACCGCTACACATATAGCAATGACACAAAAAGGATTAGCAATAATACACTATATATATGGAAGGATTAGCGATTATACACTATCACCTATCTTGCAACACTTTGGACAAATTATGAAACACTAGCATAAAAGAATAAAATAGCTATGTCAATAAAAGTTGATAATAAGTGTATTTGTATGAAAACTTCTGGCCTTTTGGGCTGTGCGGGTGAATGTGATGCTATCCGAATGTACAAATAATATATGTATGTGGGCATACTACATACAGGGTTATTCACTAGAAGGAGAATGCAAAGTCAATTCATTTTCTAATTTAAGAAGCTAACCTGGAAGCATAGCTGACTTAGAGGATGCTTCCATTTCTGCTATTTTACCTTGAATTTGAAGTTATTACTATTAATATTATTATATTTATATAGTGCCAACACATTCCGTAACGATTTACAATGGGATGACTAATAAACATGTAATTGTAACCAGACAAGTTAACTTTGAATTCTCATAAAGTTTTTGAAAGGCTGGTCATGAGTGAAGTAAAGAAAATTAATAGACCTAAACACAACAATATTAATCATCAACAAAGAAAAGCTTTGAAAGAATTACAATCAGATACAAGCATAGTTATTAAACCCGCCGACAAAGGCGGGGGTATAGTGATCCTCAATAAGGACCAATATTACTTAGAAATATACAGACAACTCAATGATACTACCACCTATAAAGAATTAAAGGGTGACCCCACCAGTCAAATCAGAAAGGCATATTCAGAGCTTTTGGATAGAGGTAAAGTGCTGGATATCCTGAATAAACACGAATTTTCATATTTAGATGTTTCCTCCTGTAGGATTCCGGTACTTTACATACTCCCAAAAATACACAAAGACCAAAAAAATCCACAAGGGAGACCCATAGTGTCTGGGGTTGGGTCTCTTCTGAGCAATCTTTCTGAATATGTAGACAAACAACTCTAACCCTTAGTAACATCACAACCTTCATATCTTAAAGACTCTACATCTTTATTGAAACTCCTGATGGATATACGATGGGAGAATAACTATCTCCTAGTAACATGCGATGTCACACGTTTGTATATTTGCATATCGCATGTTCTATGTTGTGAAGCGGTAGAGTATTTTTTTGAAACATCAAAGCGATATGAAAGAAGAACAGATCACATTAATTATGGACAGTATCAAACTTATCCTTCAGAACAACTACTTTTGGTTTGATGAAAATTTTATTTTACAGTTAAAAGGTACCATGATGGGAACCAGATTCGCGCCCAGCTATGCCAATCTTTTTATGGCACGTTGGGAGAATTATTTTCTCTCAGAGGCTCGCTGGGCGCAGAATCTGGTTCTCTATCGTAGGTACATTGATGATATTTTTTTCATTTGGCAAGGAGATGAGGACACACTTAGATTTTTTATTGATTTTTTAAATTGTAATCACTGACATCCATATTACCAGCGAACATAGCACTGAGGGCATCAGCTTTCTTGATCTATATGTATATATTGAAAACCATACTATTCAGACTAAGACCTTCTTTAAGAAGGTCGATGTCAATGGGTACATAGATACTTCAAGCTGTCACTATGGCCCATGGCTACACAATATGCCGAATAGTCAATTTCTACGTTTATACAAAAACTGTAGTGACCCCAAACTATTTGATGAACAGGCACAGTTTTTAAAAAACTAGATTAGTTGAGAAAAGTTATGATGAAAAAACTTTAGATAATTTCATAAGTAAAACTAAAGAAAAAGAACGAAAGGAAATTCTACTACATAATAAGATACATAATATAAAAAAGAAGGAAAGGTTCTCAAATATTCCAATTGTTTTAAACTATAATGAAAATGCCAAACAGATTAAGCATATCATTAATAAATATTGGTATATCTTCAAATCAGATCCAACTCTTGGGAACATCATAGGAGATAAACCGACCATAGTTTATAGAGGTGCAAAAAATCTAAAACAACACCTAACGACCAGTTTTATTAAGGAGAAAAAAGAAAACAAAAATTTCTTTAATATTGAGCCGGGTTTTTATCCCTGCAAATCATGTGTCACATGTAAAAAAAACCTTATTTAAAAAACAAAAAAACACCTCTTTTATTTCTTATCATAACCATCGTACTTTCCCTATTCGTCAGGTTCTGACATGCCATTCCACCAATGTCATATACCTCCTCTGGTGCCCATGTGGCTTGCAATATATAGGGATGACCACTAGGGCATTAAAAACTAGGATTGCGGAACACATGGGCAATATCCAGAGGGGGTATATGAAACACAGTGTGTCAGCACATTTTGCCAAAAAACATAGAAGCGACCCATCTGTACTGTCTTTTATGGCTATTCTTAAGAAAGAAAAAAATTGGAGGGGTGAAAATAATGTAAAGGAGCTGGCAAAAATAGAGAGTAAATGGATTTTTGATGTGGACTGTTTATTTCCAAATGGTTTAAATTTAGATTTTGAGTTCTCGCATTTTTTATATTAATTTAGTTTTTTTATACTATTTGCTTTTCTATATTATATCTGCTTTTTTATTAAATTTGCTTGTTATATTTTCTTAATTTTTGATTAGTGTCCGTTTACATATTTTCTTTCCTTTTGCTCTGCTTTGCCAGCTCTTACATCCTATTTAGATGTATCTTGCCCTATACTGACTTTCGTCAATTTAAGTGCCTAAAGTGTATAGATAGCTAGTGATAGCTTCTGAGCCACTTCTGTAACCCTCCGTCTACTGTATTTTGTTTTATTTATATTTCCTGTCTTTTATATTATGAATTCTCTCTAAGACACATATTTTCTCCGATACCGGAAATGAATGAACGCCGTATGAGTTCCACCATGCGTTCCAACTTTCGAAACCGGAAGTGGCATCGCTCGAAAATACCGGAAGTGACGTACGCGGAAAGAAAAATACGCACAGGTGATCTGTAATGCCGGGCGCATTTAAACAAGCCATGAGGACTTGAGAAACAGCGCTGGAAGAAGGCTACCAAGCCGAAACGCGTTTGCTGCTATTCCAATATTTGTTTGTATTTTATATATTTGTTTTATACTACTCCAAAGGTTAATTCTGCTTGGGTAAGTGGATAACCCATTTTTTTTTATATTACTTGTATTTGGGTTCCACCCCCTTATAACCAGGAGTTTGCTTATTATTTTTATCTATAAATAAATATACGTTTTTTACCACGGAACCGTTCCAGTCACTTCTTGGAGTTTCGTCAGCCAGAATTGGCACCCTTGAGCCTATTATACAGAGCCTAGTACGGCTCTGCCAAATGTGAGTGGCAGTCCATCCTTATTTAGCATACATTTGTATTACACAGTATACACTATGTTATGTTTTATATTTATATTTTGTAGATAACATTCTGCCAGCTGCCTATGTTCAGGTTGTATTTTATTATTATCTACCACCACTACACCTGTTTTTTGGACTATCACTCCGTATGTGGTTTTTGATACACACTCTCTACCTATATTTACTCTGATTTAGTGTCTGGGATACAGTGTTGTATCAATTACTGTTGTATATTCACTTTTACTCCATTCCGTGAAGCGCCTACTCACTATCTTCTACCTTATAACTAAACAGAGTGCCCATGATGACCTCTGTCCACCATCAAAAGCACATTCAATGGGGACTTGAGTGTTAGGACTGGACCATGGACTAATTGAAGTAGGTTGCCTGGTCTTTTAGATCAGTTGGATGTGCATCATTTACCTGAGGAAAAGATGGCAGCAAGATACACTATGGGAAGAAGGAAGGCTGGTAAAGTCAGTGTTATGCACTGGGCAATGTTCTGCTAGGAAACTTTGAGTCCTGGAATTCATGTGGATGTTACTTTGACGTGTACGACATAACTAGAGATTGTTGCAGACCACCTGCACTCTTTCATGGCAATGGTGTTCCCTGACAGCAGTGGCCTCATTCAGCAGGATAAAACACCCTCCCACACTGCATAATATTTAGGAATAGTTTAAGGAACATGACAAAGAGTTCAAGGTATTGTCTTGGACTCCGAATTCCCTAGATCTCAATCCTATTGAGCATTTATGGGATGTGGTGGAACAAGAAATGTAATACATGAAGGCCCCCCTTGCAAATTGGAAGACTTAAAGGATCTGCAGCTGAGTGCAAAGAGCACAAACAACCGATTTTTAAAG
Source organism: Pelobates fuscus (assembly GCF_036172605.1). Lineage (NCBI taxonomy): Eukaryota > Metazoa > Chordata > Amphibia > Anura > Pelobatidae > Pelobates > Pelobates fuscus. The sequence continues at coordinate 421,336,764 of NC_086317.1, forward strand.
TCAATGGTGGCCATCAACACAGTTTTATAAAACTTTAAAACTTAAATCCAGAAAAAAGCACTAATAGGTATAGAGATACAGAATACATTGTAAATATTTGCATTTTAAGGATGTCCATTGCCATCAATGCTGGAAAACTGTCCACTCCTAAAATTGCGAGGAGCTCCATCATTCTCTGTGTTAACAGACACACACAGCATTAACAAGACCTGCGAACCAAAATTAACGTACAAACACATTCTGACAAATAAATGTAGGTTTAGTTAATAAATAAGGATTTCATGACATCACTGTGTGAATGTGGTTTTAATCAACCTTTCAAGTAAACTGACCCAGTAATATTTCAATGTATTATGGGGGAGATTTATCCAAGTCTTGCCAACACTATTATGATTACGTTTCTAAACATTTTTGGTGCAATTTATTAAATCTCTCAGGTTTTTTTGTCTGTTACTTCTTTCGCACCATAGCCATAATTTTTTAACATAAGGACATTTTTGAGTGACACAACCACATTTCGCAAGCTTTCTACCACTTTTGTTCTGTTTCACTTCTCTTTTTTCCACAACTCTAAATTTGCTAAATTGGGCAGTCTTCTGAAAAGGAAATCAAAACCGAAAAATTGTATTAATAAATGCAATCAAAATAGTGACAACATTTTAACGTTACTTTTTAGAAAACATTGATAAATATCCCCCCAAGTCTTTGTTCAGCCGACTTCCTCAACAGTATTGCAAAGTTTTTACTATGCTACTGTGGCTGAGGGACTTGGCTGCAGTAGTTCCTATTAACCTGCTTTGATTGGAGATTGTTGGATTTGTAAGTACTTTTTACATTATTTCTATTGCTGTAAAGCAATTTTAGGTGAAAGGATTCAAGAGGTGCGGAGGGCACTGCTCAAACTCACTTACGATCTAGAGGAAAATAAGAGCAAAAGTACAGTTTTGTCCAGAAGGGAAGAAGAATGAACAGTCCTTAAATATGTGTATACCTAAATAAATACATTAACATTTCAAGCCATGCAAGGTAATAGCAGCATAAAAAGGGAAATAGACATAAATAATCTGTGTATTGTAAGGAATTAATTATTGTCATGGAAATGTCAGAAATAAAGATATAGTAGAAGACTATAAAAGAAGCTGCACCTTACTCCAATGGAAATTTGAAAAACTCCTTCATAATTCTTTTGGGAACTGGTTAAGACTAAGCTCGATCAAGGCCTAAAATCACACACACAAAAAACTACATTTGTTATTCTTTGGAGTTTAGCTATGACCTTTATTCTCCTGCTAAATGATTTTCAGAAATAAAGATACAGACATGTCAGGCATTCAAGAATGCAGCAAACACAGATACTCACAATTCCTGGATTCATTTTCTTGAGACGAAATATGCTGATCTGTCTGATGATAATCCGGGAAAGGTCAAGAATGACTCAGTATGCTTTCATTTAAAACTGGGGACAATTCCAGAATCATATAAAGCCAGAACTATACCTTTTTGCCCTAACGGCTAGTGTAAAAGTTGGATTAAAACGTTTGGAAAATCTGAACATTATTTCATTATTGGATCTTGGGGAAAAGCATTGTTGATAGAGCTACACAAATTTGGAAATTAGTATATGTGTTTTTTTTTTTATATTTTATTGATTTTTTTTAATTTAAGGAAATACATTTCAGTAAAATGCAAAAAAAATGTAATAAATAAAAATAAAGGTAAGACGTTAAGATGTCTAAAGAAGTATCAGTAATGGAGATACCCTAACAAATCTAAACAAAACACTAAAGGAACACATACCGGTCCATGGAGTGGCCAGGGTAATTCCCAAGACAGATATATAAAATGTCTGCAAGCAGACAGAGAGTAAGCGAGAGACAGACCGAGGACTAGGAAAAGAAAGATACATAGAATTGATAGACAAGCCAAAGTCAGTATAACAGTATGTAAGAATGGTTAAACAAGCCGATGTCAGGAAGCAGTAAATCCAATAGACAGTATATACACACTCCCAGGTAGCAAGATCAGGGCAAAGGACAATAAGGACAACCACGTATTATGTATACCCTAGTACAGGCATAGGCAACCTTTGTCACTCCAGATGTTTTGGACTACATCTCCCATGATGCTATGCCAGCATTATGGTTGTAAGAGCATTATGGGGGATGTAGTCCACAAAATCTGGAGTGACAAAGGTTGCCTACCCCTGCCCTAGTAGTAGGGTTTTGATTGATTACAGAGGGCCATGATGTCACAAGCGTGTATACATCATCAAAAAGTGACCGATGGAAGGGTTCCATTTCATATATGAAGTCAGAGGCGTAACTAGAAACTACGGGGCCCCGGTGCGAAAATTGCCCTGGGAACCCACAACACGTCTATCCCCTCACCCCCGTAAACGTCTCACCTCCCATATGTTGCCCTCCACACATGCAGACACACACATAGACACACACACATATACAGAGACACACACAGACACAAACATACAGGCACACATACAAACACAGATAAACACATATGCAGACAGACAGATACACATACATACAAACACACACATACATACATACATACACACACACACACACACATACAGACAGACACACACACACACACACACATATATACGGACACACAGACATACATACACACACAGACATACATACATACAAACACACATATACATACAGACACACACATACATACAAACACACACACACATAAATACAGACACACATACATACACACATACAGAGAAACATTCATACAGACACACATTCATACAGACACATACACAAACACATACATGTACACAAACAAACACACACATATACAACACATTTTAGTCACCCTCCTGTTTCCTACCCTTTAGATGCAGGAGGGTGACTTCCCTGGGGGCTCTGCCTGATAGGAGTCAAAGTTCCCTCCTCTTTCCTGGTGGTTGCTGGGAGGAGGTGACATGGGCAGTCACTTCCTCCCAGCTGTGATGTCATCGCAGGGGCCCTGGTTGCGCTGTTAAATCACCACAGTGCTGACCGGGCCCCCTGAAAATACATTTCCATTAGGTGGCCATAACAGCATGGGCCACTTGATGGGCCCCTTAACGTGTAACCCCGGTGGTGCTATCGCTGGGGTAGCAACACATGGTGGCGGGCACCACAGTCGTATGACTTCATTCAGTGGCGGAACTACCGCGGTTACAGCCACTGTATGAAGTCATAATGATGCCCCCGGAAGCTAGGAATGAGTGGGTGTGCATCAGAACATAGATGAGTCATCAGTTCGGTGATCACACAGCGGCACAAAAGACAGGTGTCCTGACTAGAAGAATACATCAGGTTAAATTATAAAGAGCAACAAAGAAAATCAAATTTAGCATGTTGGTAGCACTAATACTAAACAAATTACATTGAGAAAAAAGAGAGTTGGGCTGCACACCAAGATCGTGCATTTCTCAACAATGGTGATGCTGTAAAGACCAAAATATATCAAAATACAGATTAAGTTACAGTGCGCATGCACAAAAAAGAACTACAGTTTTGAATCTTGCAAGGTTACTTAAAATCACCTATCTTGACAAACAAATATTGGATTTGGTTACACAATTTGGCCAACCATATCATGTTGAGCCCACCACTATGTCACAGTACCCCAATATCGATGGGTTCTACACTCACATGGGAGACAAACATGCTAAGTCCAATACTTACTGCTTAAACTGCTTCCAGAGACTCTCCTTAAATTCATGGTCTTCTGTAATCACCTCCAAACGGGTACCTATAGTTAAGGGGTGCTCAACCCACTAAAGGTAGTTGTTTTGGATTATAAATGTACACAGAAAAAAAAGGAAATTGGGAGGAGATGATCCATTCATCCATGTGACGGGAGCACTTTTCTCTCTTTAAACCCCCTTGCTTACGTTAATCTCTTGGTTGTCCTCTCTTCTTATCAACCTCCTTCCTGCAAGGCTGGGACTCTATGTTTTGAGAGTCGGGGATATGATGTAAGATCCTATCCCTGTTTGTCCACATAGAGAGAGCAGCAATTTTGAAGCCACTTTGGAACAAAATCATTTAAAACAAATTGCAGATCTGGTTCTTGAGATTGGCTGATCTTCCCATTTGACCCATAATTTCTGCTGCGACTGGGCCTCTGACTGCCACGGCCCTCTGTCCATGACCAAGGTGCTTCAGTGATCAGTCTGCCTCTGACTGTGATGTTTTGACTCTCACCACAGCAATTGGACAGATTTGCTCCCTTGGGCTGAGTAGGCCTGACACAACTGTATGCTCTATGAGTTGTCTGGACACAGCCCTTTCTATGTCAACTACGGGCAGCATCGCTTTGTCCTTGCAGCAGCATTCTCATCAAAGAAAATACCTGTGCTGGATAAGTATTGGGCAGAACTTCAGAAAATCTGGGGACCTCCTGGAGAGGAAAGCAACTTGTCATAAGCATGACAAGTAGCATCGTGCAGCTCCACTAGAGCAAGTAGGGGAATGGGCATGGCTCTCTACTCATAATATTAGTCCCTGGGTTCCCTCTTTTTAGATGGTTCCTCATTATATTAGACCTTTCAAGGTTCTCAGGGGCATTAATCAGGTGCATTAATCCCATATCTTGGACATTCCTTCTGAGCTTTGTTTTCCCAACATGTTTAGCATATCCCTATTGAAGCCTTTACTATGCAATTGGAACACCTCTCCTTAGGTGCCTCCACTGCTTGTGCAAATTTGAGAGGTCATGATTACAAAAGCTAATCAATCATTAATTTGTGCATCTCTAAATTCAGTTTGCAATTACTTACATACTTAAAGGGGTATAGTGCAAAGCAATGGATAGTTTTCATCAGCACCCAGTATATTTACTCATGTCTGTAATCAGAGAACGCCAAGTTGCCTGTTAAGGCATTGGAACATGGAATTGTGTATTCTCTTTTTAAATAGGTATTTGCTGTTAAGGTACTGTGTCATGGTTCGGGCTCCTCTGTGTACCCTCATGTGTACGTGTCTTTGTAGACCTACATGTTCCTGTTTCTTCTGTTGTTTCCTACCTGCTACCAATCATACCCCAAATACTGTAGTAATACCCTAAATACTCTAGTGAATCCATATTCTTTAAACAGACCCTCCATACAGAAGTTGACAGTTGTGTGAGATAGAGTATTTAAAAAAAAAAAAATGTGCAGATTTCATAGACTCCTGTTTTAGCCTTAACCTCACGAGTGGCAAATACACTTGGCAAGTCGTAATACTATACTGTAAACTCATTATATATAACCTTAAAATTTTGGGCTGAAACGGATCCTCTAAACACCAAAACAATTCCAGATTTAGGGGACACGTCACTGCCCAAATACAAAAAAATTAAATCTCACCATTTAGTACATATACTCTTAATGAAGATATTTATGCAATATTTTTGTTTGGGGTATATCTAAAACAGCTTGCAAAAGCTACAGATCTCTTGCCTGCATCCTCTGTAAGCCCTCCCTTTCCTCTTTCGGTGTCTGTCCAGTCACAGAATTCCCAATTCAGCACACTGACAAGTTTTTGAAAGGCAGGTGCTTTGGATACTTGTCTGACTCTTGAGTTTAGCTCCACTGAGGAAGCTTCAGGCTTACAGCCAGGGGGTATAAACAAGGTTAATTTATAAAAGTACCAATTTTATATTGAGATCTACACTTTTTGTAAAATGAAAAATGGCACACTCCTCACGCATAAAGCACGTCAGCAAGCTGAAGTGCTTTAGGGGTCTGGAGTGTTCCAACAATGAAGCCATTTGGTGTATAGATCCTACTCCTGCAGTCTCACTGCTCAATTCTCTGTCATTTGCCACCCCCCAGCGCAGCCATTCAGCTGCTTGCCTGCTCTGGAGTGGGGTATGCTGTAACCCCAGCACCTGAGCAGAGCTCTGTGCTTCTTGCAGGCAGGGGAAGCTGGGACATGACTTAGTATCCCAGCTGCCCCCTGCCTGTGAACACCGGAAGCACTCTGAGGGGAACAGGAAGTAGCCTGTGCTCACAGTGCACGTCTCTCCTGCTCCCCCCACAAGGAACAGCACCAGCACCTGCAGGCTTGACCCCTCACAGCACTTATGAATTATCATCTTAAGGTTAGGGGAACTGATTATGAGTATGATGGTAAATTGGTCTGTGTGTATTGAATTGCTGTGTTTGTGTGTGTTAATAAAGTGTGACTATATGTAAAGTGGTGTGAGTTTGTGCTTGAGTGACAGTGTGTGTGTTAGTGACACTGTGAATGTCACTGAGAGTGTGTGTGTAAGTGAAACTGTGTGTGCATGTCAGTGACAGTGTGTGTGATACTGTGTGTGTTAGTGACTGTGTAAATGACACTGTGTATGTCAGTGAGAGTGTAAGTGACACTGTGTTTGTCAGTGAGTGTGTGTAAGTGAAGCTGTGTGTATGTCAGTGATAGTGTGTGAGTGTCACTGTGTGTGTGTTAGTGACATTGTGTATGTCAGTGAATGTGTAAGTGACACTGTATGTCAGTGAATGTGTAAGTGACACGGTATGTCAGTAAGAGTGTGTGTTAGTGAAAGTGTGTGAGTGACACTGTGTATGTCAGTGTTTGTGTTAGTGAAAGTGTGTAACTGGCACTGGATGTCAGTGAGTGTGTAAGCGACACTGTGTATGTCAGTGAGAGTGTGTGTTAGTGAGAATGTGTTTGTATGTCAGAGTGTGTGAGTGACAGTGTGTGTGCTAGTGTGTGTGTGGCCATGTAATTAGTTTTTATATATTTAAAATATATATTAATAGAATTCTATATTACACCGAAAAAATGTTTGTAGTAACATAAATTAAATCTCAACATTATTACAAATTAAACAGCACCAAATGCATAGAAAAAGAGTGTGTGGATATATTTATTAGGCAGTATGTGTCTATTGATCTATGCATTCAGAAGTATGAGTGTATGAATGTATTTATTAGGCGGTGTGTGTGTGAGGATTTATGTAATGTGCATATGGTTGATTGTATGTAATAGGCAGTCTGTGTGGATGGATGTATCAGGCAGTGTGTTTATATGGATGCATATACTGGATGAGTATTTCTACGCAGTGTGTTTTTTGCAATTCAGAATTTAGTGAATAAACATGTGAGAGAATGTAGTTGCCTTAATGAGGGGGCGGCAAAATGGATTGCTGCCTAGGGCGGCAAGAATCCTTGCACCGGCCCTGAGCTAAGGTGAATCATTTTGGGTGGTTATCTGCAAAACAGTGCATCTGGAAAAAACGAAACAAATCTAGATGGGTTTATAGATGATGCTCGTTTTAGCAGTGTTAATTTTGTTGACTAACAATTTTAGTTAAATTTTAGTCGACTAAAATTTTTGAGATTTAGTCGACTAAAACTAGACTAAAACTAAAACAATTCAGACAAATAAAGTATGACTAAACCTAAAATGGCTTTTAATCAAAAGACTATGACTAAAACAAAGAGGGTCAAGTGTAGCCAACTAAGGCCTCTTTTTAATATTCTCAAAATACCTGAAATACATCAAATATAAAACAAAATCTATATATTGAAAACATATATATTTCATAGTAATAAATTATATTAAAAATGTATCAAAAAAATTACATAAATTAAAAGTTTATTAAAAAATATTTAATTGAGACCAATGATTGCACACAAACAAAATTAAACCTATTACATATTGTCTATTAAACAATTTAGATACATCTTCAATGAATTAGGTTTAGACATCTTATGTCATCCAGGATCTGAATTGCAAACCTTCTGGCTAATTTGAATGCCCTCCTGGGCACAGTTCAGTGATTAAGTCAGTTATTAATTATGATGTGAACGCTACTAGCAAGCAACAATATTAATGACTGTTAAATAACTCAAAACAGGTAGATAGCAGGTCGCTCACAGTAAAATGATCGGGCTTGACATAGTGTACTAAAGAAAAGAAATGGACTTACCCAAAGCAAGTATAAAATTAACATATAACATGTACGAATACTAAATCATTGATTAGTAATCCATAAATCATCACCTTAAGGGGAACAGTCAGAGTTGATTCAATACCTATTTTACTGCAGGATATAGTTAATACATTTAAAAAATCAATGTACATTTAAAATCATGTAGAATTAAAAAGAAACTTATTTCAGTGGACTGTGTGTCTTTTGCTGGTTATACATGATATATATATATGTTTGGAAGTATTGTGTGCTTGTGTGTGTGTGTGTGTGAGTGGTGCAGTCTGTTGAGGGGGTTATGTGTGTATGTGTGAGGGGTGCAGTGTGTGTGAGTGAAGGGTGCAGGTGGTGTGTGAAGGATGCAGTGGGTGTGTGAGAGGAAGAAGTGTAGTGTGTATGTGAGGGGTGCAGTATGTGTAAGTGTGTGAGGGGTGCAGTGTGTGTGTGAGGGATAAAGTGCGTGTGTGAGAGGGATGCAGTGTGTGTAATGGATGCTGTGAGTATGGAGGGTGACGTGTGTGTGTGTGAGGGTGCTGTGTGTGAGGGTGATGTGTGTGAGAGTGCTGTGTGTGAGAGTGCTGTGTGTGAGGGTGGTGTGTGTGAGAGTGCTGTGTGTGAGAGTGATGTGTGTAAGAGTGCTGTGTGTGAGAGTGATGTGTGTAAGAGTGCTGTGTGTGAGAGTGATGTATGTGAGAGTGATGTGTGTGAGGTTGACCTGTGTGAGGGTGCTATGTGTGAGGGTGATGTGTGTGAGAGTGCTGTGTGTGAGAGTGATGTGTGTGAGGGTGATGTGTGTGAGGCACTATATCCCCCCTCCCTTCTTATCTTTAGCCAGAGGGACCGTGCTGCCATTTGCCATTCCTGGTTGTCCTAGTGGTGAGTGAACTCTAGCCTGTGGGGCTAGAGTTCACTCTCGCGAGAGCGGGGGCGTTGCCACAGCAACGCTCCGGATCTCGCAAGCGGAACCCGGCGGAGCTGCAAGACAGAGCTCCGCCGGGTCCTCTCTCCCTCCCTCACCAGCCGCATATCTGTGCAAGTGGGCCAGTGAGGGAGATCTTTGTGCAGGGCCGGCGCTCAGATAGGGCATACCCTGCATGGACCGACCGGGGAGATCCTGTGACCTCCCCTGCCAGCCTCTGCCCAAGTGCTCCCAAGTGTCCCTATTTAGGAGGGGCAGCTCCTATTTTGACCAAAAGCCCTCAATTCCCTTTTCAAACTCTCATATCCCTCTTTTCTAGGAGCTCCATAATGATAGTGTGACTCAGTGTCTAACAGAGCTCCACAGCAATAATACTCACAGTGTATGTGTCTGTTTAGATAAGATAAATTATTATTTTTCTAAATAACATTTTAGTTGCAAAAAAAAATTTGTGTCACCTAATATTTTTCAGAACAGCTCTGACCCTGGCCACACCCCACTCACACCCCTAAAATAAAATGTTCCCTTATTGTCCATTTTAAATGTTGGGCAACATGGTAAACAAAACATTTCACATTTCTATTAGTAACTTGAATTTGTATTTTGCATTGGTACTAACTTGTTTTTATAATTTGTTTTTTAGAAACTTTGCTCTCTGACATTACATTTAAAAAAAAGGATTCTGTGCTCTTTAGGCACAGGTAGCTTCTATTTAACCATATTCACTAATGAGCGATTATTATAAAAAAAATAGATTCTGTGATTAGTTGTGTCAATGACAATAGAAAGTTCTATGAGGATGGGAAAAGTGAGGTTGTGACAATGTCATTTGTTACTCCCGTTAGCGCTGTTTCAGTCAGGTGTTGAGAGTAGTAGCAGATTGCGTGGGGTGAAATAGGGCTTTAGATGGGAGTATGTACTCACCAGCCACCCTGTGTCTCTCACCATCTCCTCATTTTCCAACACTATGTCTCTTTCCCATGCACCTCTCTCCCACCCCTCTCCTGTGTCTTGTCTATTCTCTTTCTCTTCCTGGTTGGTGTACAATGACCTGGCACTATCAAAAGAGGCCCAGCGGTACCAGCAGACACATACAGGCTTATTCACTCAAGTGAAAATTGTTGGGAAAATTCTAAGTGAATTCAAAGTAGATTTCAAATTTAAGACCAAAATAGCTGAATTTCAAAAAGTCAAGTATACTTCTAATTCGGCTATTTTGCTTTAGAATTTAAATGTCATTTTATTTTTCTGCAGTTTCCACTTTAGTAAATAACTCTGTGTCTTTGAAGGAGTTGAGGAGAAGATAGAATATCACATGCAACCATGTTTCAGACGTGATCAGGGAAGAGGCTGGACTATAAGGAATGCTGTGACGCCACTTTACATCAAGACATCGGGCACGTACAATTGGGGGAGAGAGGAGTTTATACATTGTGGGAGGGGGGGGAATATTTGTTCGGGCGATTTCGGTTTTGTCCTCCGGGGGTTTTAGTTCAGAAGAATTTTGTCCATGCAAGCGTTTCAGGAAAAACAATTCAGATGAACTAAACTGGCAGGAATATTATATATAGATGGAAAATAAGGACAGTAAAACACTATATGTATATATTTTTATTATATATTTGCGAAATATATAATGTATAAATATGTATTTTTTTAGCATCATGGATGGAACTCTGAATCACAAAACAAATACGAAGGCTGATTTAGTCCCTGTTTCATTTGTTTCGCAATTCATTCATATGGCGATTAGCAGTTATAAAATATGGATGAACCGCCAACCACCGAAAATTCAGACAGACTGCAATTTCTTTAAAACCAAGTCTAATGTTTATATATTATGTATTTATTAAATTTATAATATAAAAATATATAAATTGAACCTTCAACATCTTTTTTTCCACCAATCATCCTTTGTTCCTCACCATGGGCAGAACTTTGGATCACGAAACAGCTTCTTTGATCTCTGTTTCGTTTGTTTCACAATTCAGTAATGTGGCCATTCAGAGTTCCAGGATTTGAATGGATCACCGACAACAATTATTTGTACAAATCACAATTTGTTTAAAACCATATGCACATGTCTATTTTAAACCTCCTTTCTCTTTTACTCCTCTAAGTCATGAGGACATTTTAGCTTCCTCCTAGTAATAAGACAAATAAGGCCACTATGCTTTAGGGAATGTGAGAGCCCTGAAGGTTGCTAAAAACACCTTCATTCCACGTATGAATACATTCTAGTTTTGTTATTTTAAAATGCACATGGCACCATTTACGAAGACAACACTGGAATATGTCTAGAGCACATTTCTAAAATAGGAGCAATTACAATGGAAACTGATTAATGTCACGAATGAAACTCCGAATTCCGAAACAACCAAGATGGTTCTGTCCCCATTTTGTTTGTTTCATAATTTGATAATGTTGCGATTTTAAGCATAACACAAAAAAAATCATAAAACAAATAAACTCCAGGACTGCATAAAAAACATCTATATTTTGTTAGTTACAAAGTTTAAAATGATAGAACATAGTGTGAACCACTGCAAAAAATCAATAGACCATATAAGTTGTAAAGTCAAAAAACACGCCGCACCATGGTTTGTGCATAGTATAGGCATTTTTTCATTCTTTATGAATAAATGCCCACCCTAAGCATGAAACGCGTTAGGAGTTTGCAAAGATTTTTTTGCAGTGCCAGATCCCCAGCGGTTCACTCTACTTTCCATGATTTTAACATTTGTAACTAATAATATATACATGACACTGTTCACGATTAATATAATTTATTGTGAGTAAAAAACCAATACATACACTGAGTTTTTGATGTACGCACTCATTTCACCTTTTTGTTTATATTTCTTATTTTTGCATGTTTTCTTTGGGGTTATATTGCAAAAAGCTTGCCAAAGCTGCTGATATACTGTCTGCAGCCTTTGCAAGCCCTCTCCTCTTTCCTCAACACAGACTTTCAGGCTGCAATTGTCCAATCAGAGGCTTCTTATCGAGAAGACTTAGTGCTGGAACCATGATCAGATCCGCTCTAGCTCAATGCGCCTGCCTGTTCCGATAGCTCTGTGGAGCCAATGAAAGCAGAAGAAATCTCCCACTATGTCTGAGCGACAGCCGAGAGATGTTTCCCTGCCAGTTATAAAAGTGACGATTTCTATTGAAATCAACATTGTTATAAACTGTTAAAAAAACAAAAACAAATAATCAAGCACATCAAACACTTCAGCAAGCTAAAGTGCCTAATGTGTCTGGAGTGTTCCTTTAATATAAGAATTGTTTTGTATGTATGCGATTCTTATTCCCAATTCCATGTGCAACAAACATAGCCCGATGCTCATATAGTGGAATCAATACACATATTTTATTAATACTCTCAACCCATGTTTGATAACACAGTTTGTATGCAAAAATAAAAAGAATGAAAAGAATATCATAAGCTCTGGTGACTACCGTGTAAGTGCTATCTGATCCTTGAAATAAGATAACAAACTTTCCAGTTTCAGAACAGTACATTTTGCAGTGTGCTCATTTAATCTATTTAGCTGACTGTTTCCATTAAATTTACCCCAGAGAGCTTCCTGAAGCAGTTCTACTGATACAGACATCAGTATTTTTATTATGTTTCAGCCCATATACTCAAAAAGCAATAGATTGACCTGTGCACAGAAATCTCACTCGTTTCCAGTTCAGGTTGTTTAAATATTAGGAAAGAAAGCAGAAGCATAACATATGCCAGAGTTTATTAAAGCAAAGAGGAGTAGCAATCAGAACTTGGACCTTTTGCAGGTATGAGGCAAAATCATGGCTTCAATTGGCTCCATAATAGATCATACATTTTAGTGACATTTGCTCCGATACTGATACTATCTTCATCGTTCTGCACACTGTAGTGACTATGGTGCCTGAGCGTTCCTTTAATGAATAGAAAAAAAATTACACAAGGAACAATGCGTACAGACACATTAGGGTGAAATTACAAGACCATAATAGTGCTGTTGTTCTTCAACATATTAAACCTATAAAGGGACACGCCACTGCACAATTTATCTATTTTTTAAATCACAGTTTAGTACATATAATGCATTGGGTGTACATCTAAAAACAGTTAGAAAAAGCTACCAATCACTTGTCTGAAGCATTTGCAAGCCCTCCCCTTATAACTCCACCCAGACTCTCTGTGGTTGTCCAATCACAGACTTCCCAATGCAGCTCAATGAGAAGTCTTTGCCAGGCAGGTGTTCTGAGCATTTGCTGCCTCCTGATTTTAGCTCCACTGTAACATGACTGGTTGTCTGACTAAAAGGCAGGGTGATGTTAATTTATAAATGTAGAAACATAGAAACATGGAATGTGACGGCAGATAAGAACATTTGGCCCATCTAGTCTGCCCAATTTTCTAAATACTTTTATTAGTCCCTGGCCTTATCTTATAGTTAGGATAGCCTTATGCCTATCCCATGCATGCTTAAACTCCTTTACTGTGTTAACCTCTACCACTTCAGCTGGAAGGCTATTCCATGCATCCACTATTCTCTCAGTAAAGTAATACTTTACTAATACCTGATATTATTTTTAACCCTTTTCCCATCTAATTTAAGACTATGTCCTCTTGTTGTGGTAGTTTTTCTTCTTTTAAATATAGTCTCCTCCTTTACTGTGTTGATTCCCTTTATGTATTTAAATGTTTCTATCATATCCCCCCTGTCTCGTCTTTCCTCCAAGCTATACATGTTAAGTTTCTTTAACCTTTCCTTGTAAGTTTTATCCTGTAATCCATGAACCAGCTTAGTAGCCCTTCACTGAACTCTCTATAAAGTATCAATATCCTTCTGGAGAAACGGTCTCCAGTAATGTGTACAATACTCTAAGTGAGGTCTCACCAGTGTTCTGTACAATGGCATGAGCACTTCCCTCTTTCTACTGCTAATACCTCTCCCTATACAACCAAGCATTCTGCTGGCATTTCCTGCTGCTCTATTACATTGTCTGCCTACCTTTAAGTCATCAGAAATAATCACCCCTAAATTCCTTTCCTCAGATGTTGAGGTTAGGACTCTATCAAAAATTCTGTACTCTGCCCTTGGGTTTTTACTTCCAAGCAGGCCCGGACTGGCCATCGGGCACACCGGGCAAATGCCCGGTGGGCCGCGATGGCCGTGGGGCCGAGGCCGGCAGGGGAGATCACAGGGCCGGCCCTGCTCTGAGCCTCCATGGGCCGGTGGGGAGATCAAAGATCTCCCTCACCGGCCCAGAGACACTGACAGGCGGCCGCCGGCTGTGGGGTGTGAGGGAGGCAGCAGAGAGGACCGGCGGAGTTCTATCCAGCAGCTCCGCCGGGTCCTCTCGCGAGATCTGAGTGTTGCCGCGGTTACCGCGGCAACGCTCAGATCTCGCGAGAGTGAACTCTACTGGACCACCAGGGAAGGAAGATGCAGAAAGGATCCCCCCCAGGCAGAACGGCTCCCCCCTCCCATGCTAAAGGTAAGAAGGGAGGGGGGGATATAACTTTTTTTTTTTAATTATTAATAAAATATTTAAATTAAAAAAAATAATAATTAATTATTAATAATATATTTAAATTAAAATATGAAAATAAAAAAAAATCACACCAACAGCCCCCTCACACACACACATCACCCCCAGACACACACAGCCCCCCCATACACACACAGCCCCCCCCATACACACACAGCCCCCCCCCCATACACACACAGCCCCCCCCATACACACACAGCCCCCCCCCAGACACACACAGCCCCCCCAGACACACACACCCCCCCAGACACACACAGCCCCCCCCAGACACACACAGCCCCCCCAGACACACACAGCCCCCCCAGACACACAGCACCCCCCAGACACACACAGCACCCAAACACATACAGCACCCCCAGACACACACAGCCCCCCCAGACACACACAGCACCCAAACACATACAGCACCCCCAGACACACACAGCACCCCCAGACACACAGCGGACCCAGACACACAGCGCACCCAGACACACAGCGCACCCAGACACACAGCGCACCCAGACACACAGCACACCCAGACACACAGCGCACCCAGACACACAGCGCACCCAGACACACAGCGCACCCAGACACACAGCACCCTCAGACACTCAGCACACATCACCTTCAGACACACACAGCACCCTCACTCACAGACAGCACCCTCACTCACAGACAGCACCCTCACTCACAGACAGCACCCTCAGACAGACAGCACCCTCAGACAGACAGCACCCTCGCTCACACACATACACATATATAAAATAACCCTCAGTGAGTTAACAGACAAAGAAAATTAGAAACCTAGAATGTGACGGCAGATAAAAACACCCTCACACACAGCACCCCTCTTAAATACACACACACTGCGCCCCTCACACATACAATACGTCCAAATATATATATATATATAAATACACACACACACACACACACACACAAACACACACTACAGCACCCCTCACACTGCACCACCACACACATTACGCTCCAGATACACGCTAGATCCCTTACCCTATATGCACTCTTAATCCTCTATATATATATATACACACACACACACACACACACAATCTCCTATACACACTCTGGGTCCTTTACGCACTAGATCTCCTACACACCCTCTCTACAACCCCTACACACACTACGTCACCTATACACACACACACACACACACTACAGCCTGTATGCACACACTCGCTACATCCCCTATAACACTATGTCCCCTATACACACACTATCTACAGCCCCTAGCCACACATATTACACCACAAACACAAATGAAATTTACCTATTTACACAATACCACACCACACTCTACACACACGCAATTTCACAAGCAGGCTCCAAACACATGCACCATACACTTTCCTGGCCCAATTGTCCTCTGGTATCCCACTTGTGGAGACACCAGAGACAATTTAAAAGCAAACACAGCGCAAGCCTTTTTCTAATGCCAGAGCTCTTCAGCGCGGCTCTGCGCATTGAACCAACTTGCTCACTTTGAGAGGGGGTGTGCTTGTCATTAGTGATGACAAAACACACCCTCTCTGGCCCCGCCCCCTTCTTAGGGGCCGCTCTGATTGAAAAATGCCCGGGCCTAATTTTTTTCCCAGTCCGGCCCTGCTTCCAAGGTGCATTATCTTGCACTTATCCACATTAAATGTCAGTTGCTACAACTCTGACCATTTTTCTAGTTTACCTAAATCATTTGCCATTTTGCTTATCTCTACTGGAACATCAACCCTGTTATATATCTTAGTATCATCAGCAAAAAGACATACCTTACCATCAAGACCTTATGCAATATCACTAATACAAATATTAAAGAGAATGGGCCCAAGTACATATCCCTGAGGTACCCCACTGGTGACAAGCCCATACTTCGAATACACTCCATTGACTACAACCCTCTGTTTCCTGTCACTCAGCCACTGCCTTACCCATTCAACAATATTGGAATCCAAACTTAAAGATTGCAGTTTATTGATAAGCCTTCTATGTGCAGCAGTGTCAAAAGCCTTACTGAAATCTAGGTAAGCAATGTCTACTGCACCACCCTGATCTATTATTTTAGTTAGCCAGAATGTGCCAATTAGTTTCTTTTGCAATCTGCACATTTTGTAAAATGAAAAAAGAGGACACACTCATCACACATAACGGCGTCTGGAGCATCCCTTTAAGTATTTTCACAAGTTCTCTGAAATCTCCTGTCCAAAAATATTCCTTTTTCGCCAATTATTATTGTTGCTGAAAACAACATTTTATGGCGCACGCTGATACAAAACTGAAGTGAATCCACATCAAACGAGTACATGTACTTTCTTTTTTTTTTACTCGGAACCCTCAGTTTTAATAGTAGATATTAGCATCGTTTGTTTGGCTCCCGAAGGATAATTTGGTAAAAGCTCTTTTCAATCCACAGCTCAGTACTCAGCACGGGAGAGTAAAAGCACTGAGCCGACATGTGCCTTATTGTCTGGATATTTTAAATTGAGTTTGACAGAAAGTTGGCTTCTTGGAAAATAATTGAGTGTCCTTGCTCCAGGTTCCTCTTCCTTCTGATGCAGGTTGTTAGACGTGTTTATGCCAAGTTCACAGTTGGTTGATTATTATTCTTCCTCCATGCTATGTGGAAAATGTAAAAATGGCATAAAGAATTGCAGGACATATATATATCCTACAATAACAGGTCAATTTATTTCTTAATAAGCTTTCTTGCTATTATTACCA
Source organism: Pelobates fuscus (assembly GCF_036172605.1). Classification (NCBI taxonomy): domain Eukaryota; kingdom Metazoa; phylum Chordata; class Amphibia; order Anura; family Pelobatidae; genus Pelobates; species Pelobates fuscus. Next base: position 421,353,889 of record NC_086317.1, read on the forward strand.
CCTATTTCATGGCATACACATCATCTAAATTGTTCAATTCTTCCATTAAACCTGACACACGTATAAAGAGATTTTTCTTTTCTAGCATACGGAAAAAAATAATAATAGCTTTCTGTTTTGATAACAATTACTATACAGCATGTATTGGCCGGGTATCAGGAGAATATTTGGCAAATTTCAGGCAAGAGGTGTTGCAGGTTAACACATCGAATAGCTACTGTAATGAATAAGCTCTGTATTGAAACATGTCTCAGTGCTGATTGATCACCACTTGTGTGTTTAATTTAAATGCAGATATGCACATGGGTAGCTTCTCTTCCACCTGCCCTCTCACTGCTCAAGATAGGGGAAATGCAGTGTTCCAACTGATGCTCTATGACTATGTCCCCCACATGTAGATCTGCTATGACTTTTTCTTAGACTTAATTAGATTAATATATACATAATATATGTTATAGACTCCTGAAAATTAATTTACATAAGCATACCTCCCAAACCCAAAAGTCCAGATTTATCAGGAAAGCACCAAATGTAGATCTCTGCCCTGATTTGTTCTACTTCTGAGAAATCCCCAATAAGAGCAGTGTGAGCACATCACTAAACTGAAGATCGCGCATGAACATCAGGTTCACATGCTTCTTTATTGAGTTAGGCCATTTAAATATGTATTTATTTGGAGGAGCTAATTTTGGATGCCATCAGAAATGTAAGACTTACTGAAACATTGTTGCTATCAAGGTAAGTTAAAGCATATGGAGCTCAGTGAAACAACTGAGCTGTAGAATGCACCTCCAGGCCCTGGGGAGATAGCACAGCTAAGGGGACAAGGACACATATATGAGTGTGCGGTTGGATGCTTGTGATTGGTTGCGTGTATGGCAGTGGTTAGTTGTTTGGGAGTGATATATGGATCACTGGCCCATGACAAAACGGTGGGTCCGGTCACGTTTCTCAGCTTCTTGGGCATCGAGATTGATTCTGTGGCAGGGAATGCCGTTTGCCCTCGGATAAGGTTCACGGCTTGAGGCGGGAAGTGTCTCTGGCCCTAGGGCTGCATAAGATCCAACTGCACAGTCTGCAGTCTCTGCTGGGTAAGCTGAATTTTGCCTGTCTGATCATGCCGATGGGGTGGGTTTTTGACAGGCATCTGGCAGCGGCCACATCCAGGGTCTACAGACCCAGGCACTTCATTTAGCTGACTCAGCCTCTGTGGGATGATCTGGCGGTGTGGGACTCCTTTCTGGCTGCCTATAATGGCAGGTCCTACTGGCAGGCGCCTGATGTCTCTACCACGGACCTACACCTCTTCACAGATGCGTCAGGTTCGGCTGGGTTTGGGGCGATTCTTGGCTCTAGTTGGTGTGCTGCCTCTTGGCCGGACAGTTGGCATGTCTCTGGCCTCACTAGGAATCTGGTGGCATTGGAGGTTTGGGAGTCCCAGTTGCAGGATAAAAGGGTTGTTTAATTGGCTGATTAATTGGCTGATGGTCTCCTCCCCTCCGGTGGTTTGCTTGCTGCGGCATTTGGTGCTCTGAATTTTATGTCCCAGTGGCGGGTTCGCTGGTGGGTGGGGTGGTGTGCTCTGTTCCTGACGCGGCGGTTGGTAGCGGGATATCGGCTCCCTAGTGCGGTCATGGGGGGAGGGGAGAGCAACCCCGTGGATTTAGAGGGTCCAACAGGTGTCACGGATGTGGCAAAAGGGGAAGCGTATATGTGCTAGTCTGGCCCCCTGGGTTAAATCTGAAGCTGAAAATAAGAAACAAAATGTGGAAAAGGGAATTTGTCGAGTTTTTTTCCCTGTTGCCTTTGGAGGACACTCCTCCCCTGGGGGACAAGGATGGGAAGGATTCAGATAAACATAAGGAGAAATTTTGCTATAGGAAGATTCCCAAGACTTTCAGGAACTGGGTGCGAGCGTTCTCCATTTTGGCAAGCATGATTGGGGGAGAAGGCTCTCCAACATTGCTCAGCATTGTTCTGTTATCAGGACATCATATGGAACGCCTGTCGTACTTCTAGTGGCCTGGGTTGGTGGCACTTTGGGGCATGTGGTGGGGCCCTTTGATGTTCCTCCATTGCCCATTTGCGCATGTCCCCCTTGGCCGTGGTGCCCAAGAAGGAGGCGGAGAAACTTTGCTTAATTCCTCATGTGTGAATGTGGTGAGGGGGTTAGGTAGGGAAATATTTTTTTTTTGGGGGGGGAAGGGGTGACTAGGGGTTTGGGCACCCCTTGTCACCCCTTGTGGCTCAGGGGTGGGGGCCAGGGGGGAGGACATTAGGTCCCCCCACCTTATTTTACTGTAGGACCCCTACCCGCCGCTCAGGGGTGAGGACATTAGTTCCCCCCCTTATTAGTATTTAGGGCCCCCACCCACCACTCAGGGGTGAGGGCCGGGGGGGAGGACAATAGGTCCCCCCCATCATTTTACTTTAGGGAGGGGGGCCCCTTTTTTCTTATTTTTTATTTTTTTTAACAGTGAGCAGCCACAGGCTGCTCACTGTTTACTGGACATGCTCCTACTCACGGTATAGCAAGTAGGGGCAAAATTTACTAATACTAAGTAATTTTTACTTAGTATTAGTAAATTTGTCTGAAAGACCAATTTAGGTCTTTCAGCCTTTTGGTAGATAACTCCCTAATACCGTGGGAATTAGGGAGTTATCTACTAAGCGGCTGCAAGAGAAGTCTTGAAATGCCGAAGTCCCGAAGTTCCGAAGTGCCGAAGTGCCGAAGTTGCCGAATTTCCGAAGTGTCGAAGTGCCGAATTGCCAAAGTCCCGAATTGCGCATGTCCCGAATTTCAGAATACCGAACCGAACCGAAAAATTTTCCCCATGCACATGCCTACTGAACACATTACAGCCCATATCCCAACATATTCAAACACTTACCTATATCCCCTACACACAGTGCATCCATTATACATACACTGGATTCCTAATAAACACACAGACACACTCTACATTACCTACAAACACACACTACATCATTTACTTACAGTACATTGCCTAAACACACACCTATACCCTACACATACACACACACACACACACACACTTGTACATCACCTATACATCCACAAGCTACATTCCCTATCCCCACATATTCTATATCTCTTATACCAAGACAAGCTACATCACCTATACCCACATGCTACATTCATCCCATCTGCACATAAGCTGAGGTTTACTGTAATTTTAGTACTGGTTGTTTAACTTTTTTTTTTTTTTTTTTAATTATAGTCAAACTTTGTGGGTGCATCTTATACCCTGGTGTGTCTTATATTTCACAAAAATATGGTAAGTATAAATATATGCCTATATATTTTTGACTGGTGTCGGGAGCAAGGATTTGGCTTTATTTCTCATGGTAGCTCTGTTTGGAATGGAAATAAGCTGTCCAAAAAAAGATGGTTTGCATCTTTCTCAAAAGGGAACACATTTTCTCAGTGAGCGGTTCAAAGGTTTTGCTAGGATGTATTTAAACTATAAGAGGGGGGGGCTAAGGGGTGATAAAACATCAATCCAATTGCCCCCCAAAAGAAGGACAGAAGGTGCCTCTAGCAAGTGTGTTAAAAAATGATAAGCTTAGAGTCATGTCATGACTTAGAGTCATGTCATGGCAACTGATAGTGTAGATTTAGTCGCTGTTACTGAGACATGGTATAATGAGAAAAATGACTAAGACATAGCAATACCAGGGTACTCTTTATATAGAAAAGACAGGGAAGGCAAGAAAGGGGGAAGGGTGGCCCTGTATGTGAAGGATAGCATAAAATTGTCATGCCTTAACTATGGTATTCTCTTACTTCCTGGTTCCACGGAGCTTAGCCCCACCCCTTATGACACGGTCTCCCTATTTAATCCGACCGCACCAGCTGATCGACGCTGGATTATTGAACTACGTTCCGTACTCACGAACCGGCTACAACATCGTTGTGAAAGCCCTCTGTTACCGGACCGGACTAGAAGACTTCAAGTTCCCTTCACCTCTCCTCTTCCACGACTAAAGCTGAACTCTCTCCTTTCAGGATAAACGCCTCTGAGGAGATCTCGGGAAACAGTGTTCTATGTGCCGGAAGCTAAGTAAAACCTCTGTGATAAGCGTTGCATCTCAAGCTGTTATTTCCTGTCTCCAAAGTCCTTCGATAAAACAAACCCGTTACAGCTAACTTCAACTCATACTTTATCTCAGTTAGCTGCATCTGTCTTGCTTCAGTTAAAGTCTATGGAACAGCTATTGTAACTTCTTATCACCTAATTCATTAATACTACTAAAGAGACTCTTTCTGATTCAGTGTCTGCTAATTACTACCGTTTACTACTTAAAGCTACAGTGCCTGTAATTGTGGACTTCAGTTACCGTTTACTACTTAAAGCTACAGTGCCTGTAATTGTGGACTTCAGTTATCGTTTATTAATTAAAGCTACAGTACCTGTAATTGGACTTAAAGTCAATACCTTTTACTTTTGATAATAAATATTCAAACTATAAGAAATCTGCAGTTGTGTTCCTTCATAACAAATGTTTAGACGTGACAAAAATCTAGCCTAATAAAATTTAGTGAGGCGAACATAGAGTCCGTTTGGGTTACGTTAGAATTTGGTAATCACACAGTAACTCGTGTAGGTGTGATTTATAGGCCCCCAGGACAAATAGAAGAGTTAGATAATCTACTAGTTGAGGGAATAGCTAAAATGACAGTAATCATATCACAGGCAGAGGGGAGGATTTTTTGTGGGAGTGTCTGTGTGTATTGTACGGATTGATTGGTTGTTCTGTAATACCCTGTGGGCTGTACTGTGGTTGTGGATTGGGAATAAAAGAGACTGTATGTGCCAGGACAGTCAGATTCTGCTTAACCCTCAAAACGAAGTGTCGTCTCGTTATTGGGGGAATTGGAATGTATGCTGACTGCCAGGAGTGTAACCCTTTCGTATGGTTTTCCTGTTCAGCTGTTTCCAGGATTCATAGAGTTTGCAGTTCGGGAGATTGGTGCTTACAGTTGCTGCCTGTGCATCTGGAAAGGGGAATATCGCCTAAACGTTTTTTAACCTCTGGTGAGCAAAACGGTCCGTTACAATGCCAACCTAATCTTATTGATTTTTTTGATTGGGTAACTAAAATAATAGATCAGGGTGGTGCAGTAGACATTGCTTACCTAGATTTCAGTAAGGCTTTTGACACTGTTGCACATAGAAGGTTTATCAATAAACTGCAATATTTAAGTTTGGATTCCAATATTGTAGAATGGGTAAGGCAGTGGCTGAGTGACAGGCAAGAGAGGGTTGTAGTCAATGGAGTATATTCGAAGCATGGGCTTGTCACCCATGTACCTCAGGATCTGTACTTGGACCCATTCTCTTTAATATTTTTATTAGTGATATTGCTGAATGTCTTGATGGTAAGGTGTGTCTTTTTGCTGATGATACTAAAATATGTAACAGGGTTGATGTTCCAGGAGGGATACGCCAAATGGCAAATGATTTAGGTAAACTAGAAAAATGGTCAGAGTTGTGGCAACTGACATTTGATGTGGATAAGTGCAAGCTAATGCATCTTGGACGTAAAAACCCAAGGGCAGAGTAAAGAATATTTGATAGAGTCCTAACCTCAACATCTGAGGAAAGGAATTTAGGAGTTTAGGAGTAATTATTTGAGATGACTTAAAGGTAGGCAGACAATGTAATAGAGCAGCAGGAAATGCTAGCAGAATGCTAGGTTGTATAGGGAGAGGTATTAGCAGTAGAAAGAGGTAAATGCTCATGCCATTGTACAGAACACTGGTGAGACCTCACTTGGAGTATTGTACGCAGTACTGGAGACCGTATCTCCAGAAGGATATTGAAACTTCAGAGAAGTGCTACTAAACTGGTTCATTGATTGCAGGATAAAACCTACAAGGAAAGGTTAAAGGAACGTAACATGTATAGCTTGGAGGAAAGACGAGACAGGGGGGATATGATAGAAACATTTAAATACATAAAGGGAATCAACACAGTAAAGGAGGAGACTATATTTAAAAGAAGAAAAACTACCAAACAAGAGGACATAGTCTTAACTTAGAGGGGCAAAGGTTTAAAAATAATATCAGGAAGTATTACTTTACTGAGAGGGTAGTGGATGCATGGAATAGCCTTCCAGCTGAAGTGGTCTAGGTTAACACAGTAAAGGAGTTTAGGCATGCATGGGATAGGCATGAGGCTATCCTAACTATAATATAAGGCCAGGGACTAATTAAAGTATTTAGAAAATTCGACAGACTAGTTGGGCCGAATGGTTCTTATTTGCCGTCACATTCTATGTTTCTATGTTTCTAACAAATGCCAGAGGGCATACAATGAGGTTTGAGCTGTCCTACTAAAAGCAAGTCAGTTGTGATGTGCTGAAACTAAAGAACTGTTAGGTCTTAAAAAGAGGGCCCACCTATTGAAAGAGAATGGTAGAGAGAGATGGGTGAGGTCTCAAATGTTGGTAAAACATCAGGAGGAAGTTGGCATATTGCCTTTACATTTGTAGTCGGGGACAAAGGCCAACAGCATACAATAATGTTTGAGCTATACCATTAAGATCAAGTCGTTTGTGGTGTGCCGATACCGACAAACGTGCAGGCCTAAAAAAGAGGGCAAAAAATATACCATATAATACCACCTAATCTCAGAACAGAAATAATTAACAAAGTCTCCCTTATTATTAGGTCTACTTATACTGTGACTAATTCAGCAAAATCGCCAAAGATTCCCACGTTGCTAGGAAGATAAACATGAAGGAAAAATTATGTGATTCATTGGTAAAATTGGTCAAAAATAATACTGTAACCCAATGAGGAAAACATGAAACTATGCTGGTTGTTAGATAATGTATTGGATGTAAGTACTGCTCCCAACTAGTAAGGAAATATTGTCCATTCCCAGGGGCTCATGTCTCGGTGCATAATGCAAAACTGTTTCCAGTGCCTACCAAGCATGGTGCAAGAAAGGACAAACGGTGAACCGGCATCAGGGTCATGGGATCCTTGATACACTGATACATGTGGGGAGTGAAGCTTAGCCTGTTTGGTCCAATCACACAGAAGATCTACTGTAGCTCAAATGTCTGAAAAACTTAATGCTGGTCAAGAGAAAAAGGTGTCAGAACATAGAGTGCATCTCAGTTTGCTGTGTATGGGACTGTGTAGTCATAGATGGGTCTAAATTCCCATGATGATCCCTGTCTACTATTGAAAGCTCCTTCAATGGGGTTGTTGGTATCAGAACTTGACCATGGAGCAATGGAAGAAGGTTGCTTGGTTTGATGAATCATGTTTTTTTTAGAACAGGTGAATAACCTAGTGGGTTGGAGTCACCTACCTGGCAAGGAGATGGCAGCAGGATGTACTATGGGAAGAGGGCAGGACGGCAGAGGCAGTGTTATGCTTTGAGCAGTGTTCTTTTGGGAAACATTGGGTCCTGGCATTTATATGTTTCTTTGACATGTACTGCCTACCTAGAGACAGCTGCAGCGCTCTTGTCTAAAGACTTTGCAAGCCCTTCCTTTCCATCCCAGCCCAGACTATATGTGGCTGTCCAAACACAGACTTCCCAATGCAGCTCAATGAGAAGTCTTTGCAAGGCAGGTGCTCTTGGTAATTGCCTGAAGTAACAGGACGTGTTGTCTGATTGACAGCCGGGGAGCAAAACAAAGTTAATTTATAAAAAGTGACAATTTCTATTGAAACTGCACTTTTTGTAAAATGAAAAAAACAAGACATATTTTTCATATATTAAGCACTTCAGCAAGATGATGTGCTCTAGGGGTCTTAAATATCCATTGAAAGAAAAAATGTAAACACCATAACCACTACAGTCCACCATCCTATGGTAAGATATGAAATAATTTTTAGTACAGTTTGACAATTTATCACGATAAGAACGTTGCACCATTTTAGAACAGGAGAATATGGATTGCTCTATAGAGCAAAGCAGGGTCAGACTACTCTGAGTGAGCGAGAGAGAGTGTCATACAAATGCTTTTAGCCAACGAGAGCAGTCCTGCATCAACTGTGCTTTACCTACAAAGACATCCAGCTTCTCCTGCTGGACAAAACCAGGTGCTGGGATAATGCCCAGGTTAACTAACAGGATCAAGGTGAGTTGTCAAAACATAATAATACAGTTTAACTTTTTACTGTAGACTGGTGCCATGGTACTCTTGGCACCATAATCACTACAGCAGGCATTATGGTCTTTGGAGTATTCGTTTAACCCAGAGAAGTTTGAACAGTTACAGAGTGGATTTGAAAGGTTGTAAAGACTAAGGCTATAAAAAAAATGATGCTTCATCCAGGTTCAATAGACACACTACTAAGGCTTGCTTACAGCCTTTTTGGGAAACAGCTGTCATAGGCTGTGGCTATCAGGAACAGTCATAGCTAGTAGCAGCTGCAAATTATCACCAGCTGACGTTGTGGCAGGCTTATGCAATATATGATCATATAATGTAACTAAACCCCCATTATTTTTTGCCTAGGTGAGGTGTTTTTAAATAAAACTATTACAATCTCATTTCATTGTTTAGTGAATAAGCGAGTGCGCTGGATTTTGTATTTTGTATATTTTGGCCCCAGCAGCACCCTATAATGTAAGCATGAACAGGTGAGTGCAGCCCTCTTGGTTTTATCCATCCATCCCTCCATCTTGGTATCTGTATTTTGACATTTCATGAACTCCAAAACTGCTGGGTATATTTCATTTTTTGGTGTGATTTTGCCACTGCTGCCAAATATAGCAATACCCCACATTTATATTATTGCCATGTTTGGGAGCAATTTATAGATATGCCCTCATTTTGACATGCCTTTTTACTTGCCTACTGGCAGTGGTGTACTAAGGGAGGAGCGGGGGGAGGGAGGGGTGTGCCACTCACTAGGGGGGTGCCCGGGGCAGACTGCAATGCCCCTCCTGCGCCCATCGCCGAGACCGGTCTGCAGCTCCGCAGTGTGCATAGCTACAGACCATGTGTCTCGCGAGCACTGCCCAATCAGAGCGTTGCTGCGGGTTACCACGGCAACGCTCTGATTGGGTCGCGGAGCTGCAGACCGGAAATAATGGCCACCGGACCACCAGGGAGCCCACCGGACCACCAGGCAGCCCCCACTGGACCACCAGGGATTTAAGGTAATTATTTAGTCCCCCCTGCATCACCCCCCCTCTCCTCATCACATCACCCCTCCTCCCTCTCCTCAACACCCCCTCCCTCTCACCATCGCCCCCCTCCCTCTCCTCATCACCCCACCCCTCTCCTCATCACCCCCTCCCTCTCTCCATCACCCCCTCCCTCTCACCATCACCCCCTCCCTCTCACCATCAGCCCCCCCTCCCTCTCACAATCACCCCCCCTCCCTCTCACAATCACCCCCCCCTCCCTCTCACAATCACCCCCCTCCCTCTCACAATCATCCCCCTCCCTCTCACAATCACCCCCTCCCTCTCACAATCATCCCCCTCCCTCTCACAATCACCCCCTCCCTCTCACAATCACCCCCTCCCTCCCACAATCACCCCCTCCCTCTCACAATCACCCCCTCCCTCTCACAATCACCCCCTTTCACAATTACCCTCCCTCCCTCTCACAATCACCCCCTCTTACAATCACCCCCTCACAATCATCCCCTCCCACAATCACCACCTTCCCTCTCACAATCACCCCCTCTCACAATCACCCTCCTCCCTCTCACAATCACCCCCTCCCTCTCACAATCACCCCCTCACAATCACCCCCTCCCTCTCACAATCACCCTCCCTCCCTCTCACAATCACCCCCTCTTAGAATCACCCCCTCACAATCATCCCCTCCCACAATCACCACCTTCCCTCTCACAATCACCCCCTCTCACAATCACCCTCCTCCCTCTCACAATCACCCCCTCCCTCTCACAATCACGCCCTCTCACAATCACCCTCCCTCCCTCTCACAATCACCCCTCTCACAATCACCCTCCCTCCCTCTCACAATCACCCCCTCTCAATCACCTCCCCTCCCTCTCACAATCACCCCCCTCCCTCTCCTCATCACCCCCTCACAATCACCCCCTCCCACAATCACTTCCCCTCCCTCTAACAATCACCCCCTTACTCTCATCCTCACCCCCGCTCCCTGAGCTCCCTCTCACTTCACCCTCCACACCATCACCCACCCCCTCCCTCTCTCAATCATCCCCTCACAATCACCACCTCCCTCTCACAATCACCCCTCCCTCTCACAATCACCCCTCCTCCCTCTCACAATCACCTCCTCACGCTCCCTCTCATCCTCACCCCCCTCCCTGAGCTCCCTCTCACTTCACACCATCAACCACCCCCCCTCACCCCATCCCTCACACCATTATCCACTATACAAGCGCACACACACTGCATTCACTATACAAACACACACAGACACACACGTGTACATGTGTGTCTGTGTATCTGTATGTGTGTTGGTATATGTGTATCTGTATCTGTGTCAGTGACGTCTGTGTGTGTGTGTCTGTGTTTGTATCAATGTGTCTGTATGTGTGTGTCTCTATCTGTATGTGTGTCTGTGCCTGTGTGTCTCTCTGTGTCTGTATGTGTGTGTGTTTTTATCTATATGTGTGTTTGTATCTGTGTGTCTATCTGTATGTGCCAGTGTTTGTCTGTGTATGACTGTTTCTATGTAACTGCATGTGTGTACCTATGTGTCTGTGTATGTGTGCCATATGTATGTATGTATGTATATGTGCATACATCTCAGCATTTCACCTACACTACACGCAAATATAACCCTGCATCCAAATGTCAACACTACAAAAAAAACACCACCATATTCAAAAACCACACTACAGAAAAATGCACTCCTGCATTCAAATGCCAATATGTGCAAACACACCCGTACATTCACTCACACATACTCCATACAAAAACATGCTTACATTCAAACACACAAACAGTGCTTGGTGCTAAAAACATAAAAACACTGCTCAGTGCTAAAGACATTAAAAAAATGTGCGGGTGTTTTTTTTTTTTATTTTTAAGGGGGGGGGGAGGGGTTTGGGTGCCAAATATAGGATCTGCCAAATGCTCCAGGTACGCCCCTGCCTACTGGATTTGCTATTTGGTGGTGACACTATCTGAGTCTAATTGAAATGATAACCCTAACTATGCACTTATGTAAATTGACCCCCAGGTTGATTGTTCACCCTTAAATCCAATCACACTAAGGACATGACTCAACTGACAGTGTCTTACGTCCTTGCTTTTCTTTGTACAGAACATCACATATTTTTTGTGTATATACCATACTACAATACATGAATATTAAAGAAATACTCTAGACTCCTCAAGCATTTTAGCCTGCTGAATGGTTTGTTAGGGAAGAGTGTGTCTTTTTTTTTTTTTTTTTCATTTCATAAATAATTTCAGATTTCAGTAAAAATTGGCACATTTATAAATGAGCTTTGTTACACCTCCCTCGTTGTCAATCAGACAAGCGGTCCTGTTACTTCCTGGTTGATTAGTTCAGAGGAGCTAGACTTTAGAGGCAGCATTGCCCAGAACACCTGCCTTGAAACGACTTCTCATTAAGCTGAATTGGGAAGTCTGTGATTGGACAGCTTCAGAAAGTCTGAACTAGGTAAGAAGGATTGAACTTGCAAAAGCTGAAAAGGATGGCTCAAAATATTAGCAGGCAAGAGAGGTGCAGCTTTTGCAAATTGATTTTATATATACCCAAATGAAATAATGAATAATTTAATGCTGGCATGTGTTAATTGGGGGCATGTCTACTAAACCGTGATTTTTATTTGTGTTATATTTGAGTGGTGGAGTGTTGAAAAATAGATGACATTTTTATTCTATGCCAAGGACAGACTAACATCCTAAAATTAGTCTCTGGTTCCTTTTAAGCTACTATACATACTATACTGTCCTGGAGTTGATCCCTATTGTATTACCCATGTTAATTTGAGCTGCATTTGTCTTACAGAAATAGCTTGATATTATACTGAGTTGTGGAGAGTACGATTTCATGCATACACTGTACTGGTCAAACTGTTAACTGTCTTGATCAAATGCAAAGTTCACTGTTGGACTAAAGATTAAGATAATTAAAAATTACTTTACAGCAGTGTTTTCCATTTGGTGTTCCGCGAGAACAAAAATGGGGTTCCGCAGCAAATTCGGGAAACAAAATGGCCGCTGCTGATAATTGAGACGGGTTGCAAGGGAGCACTCTCCCCTCCTCAGCTCCCTCACGCGCACCACAGTGATGCCAGAATATGATGTCAATCCAGCCCCGGCATCACTAAAAGGTACGCAAGGGAGCTGAGCAGGAAGATCACTGCTCCCTTGCCGCCCGCACTGTACGCCCGCACGCCAGCCATTTAGCCCAGCAGCCCCACTGGACCCTAGGGACCGCATGTCAGAAGCTCAGCCCAGCAGCCCCACTAGACCCCAGGGAAATAGAGACTCTATTCCAGCACTCCCAAAGGTAGGGAGGCTGGGTGGAGTGAAATTAAAAAATAAATAAATGCGTGTGTGTCTGTTAAGGAGTTTGTATGTGTGTTTGTCAGTGAGTGTTTGTGTATGTGTGCTTGTGTTTGTGTTTGTCAGTGAGTGTGTGTGTGTGTGTATGTGTGTTTGTCAGTGATAGTGTATTTGTGCTTGTCAGTGACAGTGCATGTGTGCTTGTCAGTGTGTGTGTATGTGTTTTTGTCACTGAGAGTATATATGCGTTTGTCACGAGTGTGTATGTGTGTTTGTCGGGGAGAGTGTATGTGTGTTTGTTAGTGACAGTATACAGGGAGTGCAGAATTATTAGGCAAATTAGTATTTTGACCACATCATCCTCTTTATGCATGTTGTCTTACTCCAAGCTGTATAGGCTTGAAAGCCTACTACCAATTAAGCATATTAGGTGATGTGCATCTCTGTAATGAGAAGGGGTGTGGTCTAATGACATCAACACCCTATATCAGGTGTGCATAATTATTAGGCAACTTCCTTTCCTTTGGCAAAATGGGTCAAAAGAAGGACTAGACAGGCTCAGAAAAGTCAAAAATAGTGAGATATCTTGCAGAGGGATGCAGCACTCTTAAAATTGCAAAGCTTCTGAAGCGTGATCATCGAACAATCAAGCGTTTCATTCAAAATAGTCAACAGGGTTGCAAGAAGCGTGTGGAGAAACCAAGGCGCAAAATAACTGCCCATGAACTGAGAAAAGTCAAGCGTGCAGCTGCCAAGATGCCACTTGCCACCAGTTTGGCCATATTTCAGAGCTGCAACATCACTGGAGTGCCCAAAAGCACAAGGTGTGCAATACTCAGAGACATGGCCAAGGTAAGAAAGGCTGAAAGACGACCACCACTGAACAAGACACACAAGCTGAAACGTCAAGACTGGGCCAAGAAATATCTCAAGACTGATTTTTCTAAGGTTTTATGGACTGATGAAATGAGAGTGAGTCTTGATGGGCCAGATGGATGGATTGGTAAAGGGCAGAGAGCTCCAGTCCGAATCAGACGCCAGCAAGGTGGAGGTGGAGTACTGGTTTGGGCTGGTATCATCAAAGATGAGCTTGTGGGGCCTTTTCGGGTTGAGGATGGAGTCAAGCTCAACTCCCAGTCCTACTGCCAGTTTCTGGAAGACGCCTTCTTCAAGCAGTGGTACAGGAAGAAGTCTGCATCCTTCAAGAAAAACATGATTTTCATGCAGGACAATGCTCCATCACTCGCGTCCAAGTACTCCACAGCGTGGCTGGCAAGAAAGGGTATAAAAGAAGAAAATCTAATGACATGGCCTCCTTGTTCACCTGATCTGAACCCCATTGAGAACCTGTGGTCCATCATCAAATGTGAGATTTACAAGGAGGGAAAACAGTACACCTCTCTGAACAGTGTCTGGGAGGCTGTGGTTGCTGCTGCACGCAATGTTGATGGTGAACAGATCAAAACACTGACAGAATCCATGGATGGCAGGCTTTTGAGTGTCCTTGCAAAGAAAGGTGGCTATATTGGTCACTGATTTGTTTTTGTTATGTTTTTGAATGTCAGAAATGTATATTTGTGAATGTTGAGATGTTATATTGGTTTCACTGGTAAAAATAAATAATTGAAATGGGTATATATTTGTTTTTTGTTAAGTTGCCTAATAATTATGCACAGTAATAGTCACCTGCACACACAGATATCCCCCTAAAATAGCTATAACTAAAAACAAACTAAAAACTACTTCCAAAAATATTCAGCTTTGATATTAATGAGTTTTTTGGGTTCATTGAGAACATGGTTGTTGTTCAATAATAAAATTAATCCTCAAAAATACAACTTGCCTAATAATTCTGCACTCCCTGTATGTGTGCTTGTCAGTGAGTGTGTGAATGTGTATGTGTTTGTCAGTGAGAATGTGTGTTTGCTTGACAGTGAGAGTGTATATGGGTTTGTTTGTATGTGTGTCTGTCAAAGAGTATGTGTGTCTGAGTGTGTGTCAGTGTGTGTATCTGTGTGTCACTGTGTGTATCTGAGTGTGTGTGTATGTCAGTATGTGTGTATTGGTGTGTGTGTGTGTGTATGTCATTATGTGTGTATTGGTGTGTGTGTGTGTGTGTATCTGTGTGTCAAGGTCTGTGCATGTGTCAAGGTGTGTATCTTAGTGTCTGTGTGTATATGTCAGTGTGTATATGAATGTGTATGTATGTGTCAATGTTTTTATATGTGTTTTAATTTGTTTATGTATGTATGTACGTGGCATACGTACATCAATCATATGTGCATACATCCCAGCAATCAAACACCCTCCCAGCAATCAAACACGTATATGTGCATACATCCCAGCAATCAAACACAAATACAACATGCAAACACACTCCTGCAAACACAAACATTACATACAAAAAACCCTGGATTCAAATTTCAAATTTATGTACAAACACTCAAACACACCCTTCACTCAAACACTCAAACACCAATACTACACACAAATGTACATCCGCATTTCAAAGCTAACACTACATCCAAGTGCACCCCTGCATGCAAATGCAAACATCACATACAAACACACACCTGTATCAAAACGCTAACATTATATGCAAACACCAACTGTACACACAAAAGCACACCTGCTCCTACGTACTACTATCTATTTACTATCTGCGCTACTGCGCAAAACATTTTTTGGGGTTCCACATCGTTAACGCATTATGTCAAATGGTTCCACGGGAAAAATTAATTGGGATCCCTTGCTTTAGAGCTACGTCATGCAGAAATCAAAACGGTATAAAAGGAATTTTTCAATATTTCTATGTCACAGGCATCATAAAATGCTATGGTCCTTTACACTCTATTCTCTCACTACTATTTCAGAATAGAATTACATTCACCGAGCGTTGGAAAAAAGAGCTGTGCCACAGTTATTCATGGATAGATTGGAAGCTTTGTGATATACTACGTATATGCAACAACAAAATCTTTAAGATAAGGTTTTATTTGACATAGAACTTTACTATTACGTAAAACCTTGTGCTTTAAACATCTGTCTTCGGATGTAATGCAGAGCAGGTATGAGCTTTAGCTATCGTGATGAGACTGATGAGGTTGTTGCCATGTTAGTTTGACAATAGATAGCAATGTGATATATGATATTTTTGTCAATTTCTGTGTCCTAAGAGCATGAAACCTGAGAGTCGTCTAAAAGGATTGTATTTTCTCCTGTAACATGACAAAGAAATCAGTATGATCGATACAATACATAGGCCATCCATTAATTCCTTCCTAAAACCTTATTTCACCATTAACCTGTCTTGTGACCTTTGGCTTTGCAAGCCTTGTAACTCTTTCATAGATTAATTTTGCCAAAACTCACCCTTATTAAATCACAAAACATTATTTCCAGAAAGGCTGAAGAATATTCTTTCATAAAGAGCTTCAAACAGAAAATGAAAGACCCAATCAGGTCGGTGATGAGTAACCATTTTTAAAATTGTATTGCCGTTGCATTAGGGCAGTGTTATCACGGAGGGGTACAGTAAATATACTGGGCTCCCACCCAAGCTCGTAATTAAAGAGGAATCATAATTGGGACACAGAAGAGGGAGAGAGACACAAATAGGTAGGGAAAAAAAGAGAAATGGAACAATGTGGGAGAACCAAGACATATGAAGTTGTGGCAAGAGAGAGATAAGTAAATGGGTGATGGGTAGAAAAACACAATCAAGAGAAATAGAGGAGAGAGAGAATGCAAATGGATGGTGAGAAGCTCTCTTAGGTAGACAGAAACACAAACAGGGGAATGTGGTGAGATGGGAAATGGTGAGGCACAGACACAAGTTGGGCAAAATTCAAAGACAGAGACACAATTGGGGAAACAGAGACAAAAAGGTGGAGGTGCTGATCAAGTCAAGTCAGATTTAGACCCCCCCAAAAAATATTTTCAATACTCTCATATTTCAACAATATGTTGGTGCAGCTCGGTTGAGTTTCTGTACCGAAAAACTGATTTAGAAACTTGATCAGATGAACCGGAAGATAAAAAGGTGGTCAGTCAGTGTACTGCGAAATATATAAATACATAATAATATAATATAATATATTTTGCAGTACATTGATAGAAGCATTTTCCTGCCATTTGGTTTACAGATCAAAGTAAGAAAAACTAACCAATAGAGGGAAAAAGAGGAGCAGAAGTAAAACAAAATCTATATACATATATTATATTTTGAATAAATATAGAATATATACATATAGATTTTTTTTTACTGCTCCTCATTTATTCCCTCTATTGCCCACTTTTCATTTTATCTGTCAATAAAATCAACATTTAGGGACTGCCCCTAAGCCATCAATCATGTCTTTTTTTTTGGCACCACTGATGATTTACAAAATCACAATCCAAAATTAACATGCTCGGCCATCACCTGATCGGGCCAAATTCAGACAAATTCAAGTTCTGATCTAAACAAATCTCCAAGTTTATCTTCATCCTTTACAAGCCATATGGGTGTGTCCATATGGGTGTGTCGCAAAGTGTGAAGGCCTTATTGTGAAGTAGTGTAAAGCAGTAGTGTCCAAAAGGTGTTCTAGAGAAATATAGAACTACAATGTACATGATGTTTTGCCATTCTAAACGCTGGGAGTTGTAGTTCTAGGCCAGGGGTAGGCAACCTTCGGCTCTACAGATGTTGTGGACTACATCTCCCTTGATGCTTTGCCAGCAATATGGCTGTAAAAGCATTATGGGAGATGTAGTCCAAAACATCTGTAGAGCCGAAGGTTGCCTACCCCTGTTCTAGGCCATCACGGGATCTGCCTTTTGGCTACCCTTGGCGTAAACTAAGGTATGTGAAGGTTAAAAAAAAGAAAATCATAAAAATGGACTTTCATTATCATTCATAAAAATCCATAGTGCTTTAATATAAGTACTATGGACCCATTACTTTATATTTTCTTCCAGTATTTCATAAAAATTAAGATAATTAGACTGCACTGCCCTTCTATGTCCAGAGTATCCAAACTATGCTTAGCAAATAAAACTCTACCTTCACCCTTCTACTTTAGGTCGGAATATTTTAAGAACATTAAGTGCTTCTTCTTTAGGGAAATTAAGATTAGTGTTTTTATAAATGAACACTAATGCCAAATTAAAAAGTCAATTACTGTTATGTAGTATAACACTTTTGAACATCTGCCAGAATTTCCAAACAGAACCGTCGTAAAACACATTTAAAATCAACAAAACTTTCTGTAGTCATCCATTTTCCATTCTTCCTCCACCTTTGACAATTAGGATGTCCTCAAATAGCATTACAGTCATTATAGATGTACAATCAAACATATAGGATTACTTAATAAAGTGAGAATTCAAGGTGAATCCAAGGTGAGATTCAAATGTAAGGCCAGAGTAGTCAAACTGAAAGCATAGCTGATTTATCTCAGTTCGGCTCCTTTGACCTTAAATTTTAATTTACTTTGAATCCACCTTGAATTCTAACTTTATTGAATAACCCTAAATATCTATTTCATTCCTTGAAGTAGGTGGAGAAGTGTTTTACCAACTCTAAAAATATGAGTTGATCTATCATGTAGAAAATGCACAACATTTGCAAAAAGTAAATTATGGTTAGGGTTACTACAATCAGGTAGGAATGTGGGTGTGCCCAGGGCCGGACTGGCCCACCGGGATACCGGGAAATTTCCCGGTGGGCCGTCGGCACCTGGGGCCGGGGTGACCTGCGGCCGCAGGGAGAACTTGAAAGGCGGCCGCAGGGGAAGCTCTTCATGAGGCCGGGAGCAGGCTCTTCTGGGGGAGCAGGCTGTTCTGTCTCTGCTCCCCCTCCCTCGCGCGCTAGAAAGAGACCGGGGCTGGAATATGACGTCATATTCCGGCTCCGGTCTCATTAAGCTGCGCGCGAGGGAGGGGGAGCAGAGACAGAACAGCCTGCTCCCCCAGAAGAGCCTGCTCCCCCAGCGGCCTCATGAAGAGCTTCCCCTGCGGCCGCCTTTCAAGTTCTCCCTGCGGCCGCCAGCACAGCAATTAGTTTGCCCACCCACAGGTACCAAAATGTATGTGTCAGTGGGAGTGTGTGTCTGTCTGTCTGTCATGCTGTGTGTCTGTCTGTCTGTCATGCTGTGTGTGTGTGTGTGTCTGTCTGTCATGCTGTGTGTGTGTGTGTGTCTGTGTCATGCTGTGTGTGTGTCTGTCTGTATCATGCTGTGTGTGTGTCTGTCTGTCTGTGTCATGCAGTGTGTGTGTGTCTGTGTCATGCTGTGTGTCTGTCTGTGTCATGCTGTGTGTGTGTCTGTCTGTGTTACGCTGTGTGTGTCTGTCTGTGTTACGCTGTGTGTGTGTGTCTGTATGTGTCATGCTGTGTGTCTGTCTGTGTCGTCTGTGTCACGGTGTGTCTGTATCATGGTGTGTGTGTGTGTGTCTGTCATGGTGTGTGTGTGTCAGTCGTGGTGTGTGTGTGTGTCAGTCGTGGTGTCTGTGTGTGTTTTTAAAAATAGTGTTTTACTCACCTTTTTTTTTTTCCAACGTCGTGCTGGTCTCTGCCTCTATGACTGAGATCATCAAGCTTGATGATCTCAGCCAATCCGCACTGACACAGGAAGCGCCTCTAGTGACCGTCTGAGTGTCTGTCACTAGAGGTGTCACTAGGAAGCAATGTAAACACTGCCTTTTCTCTGCAAAGTCAGTGTTTACATTCAAAAGCCTGCAGGGACAGGCTATAGACACCAGAACCACTACATTAAGCTGTGTGTGCGCCTGCTAGTGAGCTTGCTTGCTTGCATGTGTATGTGTGTGTGTGTGCCTGCTAGTGAGTGAGCTTGTGTTTTTATGTCAATGAGCTTATGTATATTAGTGAAATTGTTTGTCTATGAGGCTGTGTATCAATGAGCTTGTGTGTGTCAGTGAGATTGTCTGTGTCTGCATGTGAGTATGCTTACTGTATAATTAAATGTTTTACTCTGAAAGGACCAATATATTATATGAGAAAAAGCAATATATATATATATATATATATATATATATATATATATATTACTCTATTATCTGGGGTTGCAAGACATATCCTTACATATTACATGCGACAATATATGGCGCAATGACTTATGGGGCTGGCATAGATTTTTTTTTCCAGGGCTGCTTTGTATCCCCGGTCCGGCCCTGGGTGTGCCATGTTTCTGCTTGAAATACTGCACATGCAGCGTTATAATCACTTGTGTGCCGGGGAAAAGTTGTATCCCGGGCACACATGACTGAGGCAGAACGTCTGTCATCAGCGAGCACGGCAGAGCGCAAAAAGGGGAAGATTACTTCCCCCTAAACTCTGCGTTCCCTTCTGCTTCTATCTGTTGTTTCTACTTTTTTGTCTTCAATAGAAAATCCCACCCTCCACCCCCAAATCCTTCCCACCCTCCTCCCCTCGCTAGCTCATATTGTGTGCATGCACTCCGAGCTGGCAAAACAGTTCAGTCACAGGTTTCTCTGTGAGAAGCCTGTAATAGAACCGCGTGATTACGCATGGAAGAGCAGCACCGGGAGCTTTCCATGGCACTTTGTTAAAGGATCACTATAGGGTCAGGAACACAAACATGTATTCCTGACCCTTTGGTGTTAAAATCACCATCTAGCCCCCCTGGACCCCTCATGCCTCCATAAATATAGCAAAATCTTACTGTATTCAAGCCTGAAGCTGTAGCTCTGGATGCTGTTTGCCTCAGAAAAACGAGCAGTCTGCTGACATCAGCAGAAGTGGTAGCCTGATCCAATCACAATGCTTCCCCATAGGATTGGCTGAGACTGACAAAGAGGCAGATCAGGGGCAGAGCCAGCACAAGTCAAACACAGCCCTGGCCAATCAGCATATCCTCATAGGGATGAATTGAATCAATGAATCTCTATGAGGAAAGTTCAGTGTCTGCATGCAGAGGGAGGAGTCACTGAATGTTTGGATGCATTTTAGGCAACCATGACCCAGGAAGGACCTCTAACAGCCATCTGAGGAGTGGCGAGTGAAGTTATTACTAGACAGTAATGTAAACACTGCATTTTCTCTGAATAGACAGTGTTTACAGCAACAAAAATAGTGCAGGTACCTTCTTCCATATAGCATAATAATTACATTCTTCCTTTCCCAGTGTATTTTGAAATAATACCGGGTGTACTGACCTCCCAATTCTGATAATCACCGTCAGATAGTCAATCCAAATGAATCTTCAAAGAAATAAATAGCAGGCGATGTGCACAAAGACTCTGTTCACTGCCTGTTCCTTCAAAAAAATCTTTATTAAGCGAAAATCTACTAATAGAGCTTACACTGGACAGATCTATGCGTTTCGTGTTTTACAACACTTTATCACGTTCACCTGAACGTGATAAAGTGCGTAGATTACCAAGATCTGTCCTGCGGGAGGGAGCTTTTCGCTGTATGTCCAATGTAATTTTCATTAGAAGATTATCGCTAAATATATATTTTTTGAAGGAACGGGCAGTGAACAGAATCTTTGTGCAAACCTATTGCTATTATTTATTTTAGGGTAAGTTTAAAATTCTTTCTTGCAGGATTTTACAGGGGGAAGCCTAATCGTTATACCTATAATGTAAAAAAATATTTTTATTCTCAGAATTAGAGTAACCCTTTACAAAGTTAGAACACAGCAAAGATAAAATGCGGAATAAATTCATTTGGAGCATCATCTACAGAAGTCAGGAAGTGGACGAGAGTGGAGCATCATCTGCAGAAGTCAGGAAGTGGCCGAGATCTAAACAAATGCTGTTCCTCCAATAGGTTTCAATTGAGGTGTTTTAAATATCCCAAAACACTGCATAGGTTCATGGGATATGGATTATTGTTCTCAGTCTGCTTTACATTTAGTAATGAAAAACATGAATGGAGATACTCTCGTAAGTATGTAGAAGCTTACAAATGGCTTCAATACAAAAAGACCCAAGATTTCCAAGGTATGGTCTTCTAACACAGCATCACTAGGTTAATTTGCTAAATAATAAATAGGATGTGTGTGTTGTTTCTTTTTTATGTTTTTAAATATTCCATAGCAAGACTAGTACAATCAAATTCTGTTCTCCTTTAATTTCAGAAATAGACATACCTTAGAAAATGCCTTCTAAGAAAACTGCCAATAGAATGATATTCTAGTAAGAATGAATAATTCATAAATTACCTTTAATATTTTTTTTTAAAGTCATATTTGTGTCTCTTTACTTTCTAAGTCATTTTCTTGAGTGCCCTAAACTTTAGCTGAATGTAGCTTGGCAGTGATGAGATTTTTTTCAGCTGGAGTTCTTTATACGGCAGCTTTGAGGTTTATATAATTTATACCCCTAAGTAGATGCCCTTGGATCCGTTTGATGTTTGCTTGCTAGATTCACATTGCAACCATCTGCCTGCTCTTTCATCTGCCTTCCGGCGTACTTTGCCTTCCTCTCAATCAATTCATATCTTTACCACAGGTCTCTTCCCACCTCCAAAAATCTCATTTCGTCTGCCAGCCATTAAATGATCTGCTTGTTTCCCAAGCCTCACCAAAAAGATTGCTTGCAACTTGTCTTGCTCCCAGACATAACAACAGAGAAAATGCACCGGGCTACCTCCTACTAATGCTATGTGTAATCTGTTTGATTTTATTAGTTTTTCGTAAGTACATTTATCATACTGATCAAGACGTTCACAATCATTCGGCTGCAACCAAAAAAAGTAAACATGCTGACATCTGTATCAGTAGATGGTTACAATAATGACAAAATCATGCGGTGTGCACACTATTTGAATGCATGCTTTCAAACAATCTTTTATTATGAATTTCACCGTAGGTGAATGAAGCCTGCTAATTTCCTTATTTTTATAAGCTGCGCTCATACAGCTTGGCTCTTTTCTCTGCAAAAGTAAATTACCTCAATACCCTCATAACCACACTCTCCTGCAAAACCCAAATGACTATTTCAGACCTTTAACTCTCTTCTTTGCACTATTTTTCCTCCTCCACCTACTAACTTGACCGCCTCAGACTTTGCAACTTATTTCACTGACAAGATCTCTACAATCAGGGAAGAGATCTCTCATCTTTCTTCTTCCCCTTACAATATTTCCCCTAACCTCATTCCCTCTGCTGTTCTATGTTCATTCGCATCTGCTACAGCGGAAGAGGTTTCTGCTCTGCTCCAGTCCTCCTGCCCCACCACCTGCTCCCTAGATCCAATTCCCTCGCATCTCATCCGTACTCTGTCTTCTTCTCTTTCCCTACCTCTCACTAAAATTCTCAATCTCTCTCCTCTGGCATATTTCCATCGCCCTTCAAACATGCAACTATAACCCCAATTATAAAGAAGCTCAACCTTGACCCTAACTCCCCTTTTAACTAACATCCTGTCTCGCTACTGCCTTTTGCATCCAAGATCCTTGAAAGACTTTTGTATGCGAGATTGACAGACTTCCTCGAGTCCAATTCTCTGCTAGACTCGCTTCAGTCTGGTTTCCATGCTAAGCACTCTGTGGAAACGGCACTGATTAAAGTATCAAATTATCTACTCGCTGCAAAATCTTGTGGTCACTACTCTATCCTAATTCTCCTTGACCTTTCTGCGGCTTTTGATACTGTTGATCATCAACAGCTTCTTCTCATCCTCCGCAATATCGGTCTACAAGATATTGCTCTCTCCTGGTGCTCCTCCTACATACCTCTCCCAACGCTCTTTTAGTGTTTCTTTCTCTGGCTCTGCTTCTTCTCCCCAACTCCTCTCTGTTGGTGTCCCCCAAGGTTCAGTCTTTGGTCCCCTACTGTTCTCCATCTATATTGCCTCCCTTGGTAAACTCATTAGCTTATTTGGCTTCCAATATCATTTCTATGCAGATGACAGGCAAATCTATCTGTCCTCTCCGGATCTCTCCCCGTCCCTCTTGATTAGTGTCTCTGTATGCCTCTCTGCTATTTCTAACTGGATGGCTGCCCACTTCCTTAAACTCAACTTGACCAAAACTGAAATTCTTGTCTTTCCTCCCTCGAGTGTTGCTACTCCTGTGTCTGTCTCTCTCCAAGTCAACGGTGCTACCATCAGCTCCACCACACAGGCTCGCTGCCTAGGTGTTCTAAGGCGACTAAGGTGCTGGTCCATTCCACTTTCCTTTCTCGCCTTAACCACTGTTATCCATTTCTCAATGGTCTTACATGCTCCCAACTTGCACCATTACAGTACATAATGAATGCAGCGGCAAGGCTCATCTTCTTGTCAGCCCGCATCTCCCACACCTCACCTTTCTGTCAGTCCCTACATTGGCTACCTGTAAGATATAGGGCTCAATTTAAAATTCTGGTTCTTGCTTTCAAATCTCTACATAATGCTGCTCCCACCTATGTATCCTCCCTAATACACAAGTATGTCCCGTCTAGGCCCTTACGCTCTGCTGAAGAATTACGTCTATCTTCTGCCTGTACTTCCACCTCTGATGCTCGCCTTCAACCATTCCTGTGGAACCCACTTCCCTCCTCCGTTAGATGCTCACCCAGTCTCCACTCCTTCAAAAAATCATTAATAACCGTCTTCTTCATAAAAGTGTATCAATAAAACTGTGAATAGCTCCCGACTGATTCCTCTCTTGCAACTGTAACTAGTCTAATACTATCCTTACCTTTTGTGTCACTTTACCCCCACTCCCTCATTGAGCAGGGCCCTCAACCCCTCTGTTCCTGTGTGTCCAACTTGTCTGGTTGCAACTACATGTTTGTTCGTCCACCCACTGTAAAGTGCAGCAGAATATGTTGGCGGCATATAAATATTAACATAATAATAATAAAATAATAATAATTTGTTTTTTATTAGCCACTTCTAGATAGGATTCTAAATATTGATACACACTCTGTTCAGGCAAGGTACTGAAAGGGCAGTTAGTCTACAGTTATAAAGGTCAGACATGGCAGCAAAGATTCATAAACAAAGTCAAGGTGTCAAAGACAAGTCCAGAGGTCATAGCATACAGCAAATAATATTGAGAGTGACAAAAAGAAAACAGGAACAAAAACAACACAAGCACTGACTTTAGGGGTGGGGATTGTATAAGCTTAGTTCTGGAAATGACTTGCACCGTGACTTCTGGATGGAGGGCTGTTTTTTTTTTTTTTTCGTTTTTAAATAAAAACCTGCCTTCAACAGAGGGAGGTGGGACACTGGAAGGGAAAAGCAGTCTTTCAAGCTGGGACGCTGCACATACATACTTCAACCACTTTCACCACTTCAAATCACTGAAGTGGTTACGATAGTTGGAGTAACAGTTTAACAATAAGTTTATAATATACAAATCTAAATGTACTGTAACATATGTATATAATATCAATATTGTGTGTATATTTTGCGGTACACTAATTTACCCACTTTTGCACCTTTTGGTCAGTCTAATTAGTTTTCCCAAATCTTTTTTCATTAAGGAGATTCGGACAAGCAGAACCGCCAAATGGCAAAAATTCGTCCTACCTAATATTTTTTATATAATTTTGGGCAAAGTGGTACTGCTGAAATGCACAAGTTTAATGTCCAGAAATAAACCTTTCCAGATATTTCTATGGTATGTTTCACAAGTATCCAATTCATATAACTTATCAGTATTCTTCCTCCATTTAGTAGCCTGACAAATCCTCTGTCCTCTGTCAAAATAATACAATTTGTAAACCAGATTTAATATTAATACACTATATAAAGTTATCCAACACTTTGTGACATATTTTATGAGATATCTTTCACACTTTGTGCCTCTCTTCTCCTTTCTGTCATGCAAGATAAAAAAGCAATGAGTTGGTCATACAGAAACAAACGATGGTGAGAACTCTGCTCAAGTGAGCTTGCAGTCTACAAGGAACATCTTTCTTCAAGACCCGTATCTCAGCCAGAGTTCAAGGTTTTCTCTAATTAACAATTAATCAAGCATTCTGTGTCAGAATGAAATCTGCCGTGTGTTGTCCTAAACTCCAGTAAATTAATCTTTAATTGTCAGGCTGAAGAAACTCATTTAGCAGAGCATGTTTCTTTAAACATAAAATAAACAGGCTTTACAAATGACATCTGAGGATTAATGATTGTTATATTAATACGTTAAAACAAGACTAATGTGATGAAATATTGTAGTACTGTGTCTAAATAAAATTAAACATAATAAAGGGGCAACTCCTAAAAGCGTGTTTTCCAAAATGCCGCTAGTCCAATGAAAACTAAGGACAACGACGATCTACAATTCTGTAATTTTGTTTTCTGTATCACTGGAATAATACAGCTACTCAATTTAATATAACTAAAAATAACGAATAAAAAAAATGGCAAAAAAAATTATTTAGCCCAACTTTTTTAAATAATGTCAACTTTGGATAGAAAGCTCGACCCAGAACAAAAATGTACCCCAAAAAGGTCATTGTAAAGTGAAATATTGCACAGTTTATTTCTCATGGGGTAAAAGTAAAGAACTTATGCAAGTATATAGCAGTACAACTGATTTGGGGGTCTTCTTGCTATATGGGTACTTCCATTCAAGAGGTCAGAAAATGCTGAACACACACATTGTATCGAAAGACATCAAGTCTAAAAACCCAGCAGGATAATCGTCCATTCATTTTTTTTTATTTTTTTTTTGTCCAAGTTAATATTTTGGCATTTTAGCAAGCATTCCAGAACAAGATCTTTCTCAAATCTTCTATGACCCAATAACCTTCTATTCATGTGCCTTAGGCTTTAATAAAATTCATGTCTTCATTTAGAGAGTTAATGTAGTCAGCCACAGCCATAAACGAGGCAGCTTTTGCTCCCGAGCACTGCCCTAGCAGTCATGGTGTTCGTGCATCACAAATCCTCAGCAGCAGCCTTAAGCTCTCATGAGGATTTTCCTTAGTCTCTACTGAGTCAATTAGCTTTTCCTTGCTTGAGAGACCTGCATGGGAATGTGGAAAGCACCGAGTGGAAGCTGTAAGCAAAGGGGCTTATCAGTAGCAGCTCCACTGGGGATTGTGGAAATGTATTAAATAAAATACTATCACACACATTTCCTCAGGTTCTTTAAATGTGCAAGGTCATAGAAGAAGATACATTCAGATCTAAATGAAATAATGTGAAATAGAATGGAAGGTGCACAATACTTCATTGTGTTTTTAATAGAAGATTAAGTTAAAGCTGACAATAGCTATGAAATTTTGATTGGCAAAATCCTTAGGTGCCCCACTTTATGTTATCAGCACGTGCATTCTGCCAAGTACAAGTAGATATTTTTAATGTTTTTTTTTTGTTGTTTTTTTTTACTTTCATCTAAAAGAACCGCATCACCTTCTTCTCAAGTTATGGGTTTTGGTACATGCGGAAAACATGAAAAAGTCACATTTCATAGTAAAATAGCTCTCGAGCCCAGGGCTGTCCAACCTTTGCACTCCAGATTGTGCTAAACTACATGCCCCATAATCCCCTGCCAGCCGGAATGAAAATGTCTTTTTTCTGCCAACATATATAAACAAAACAACAGCAACAAGGACGGAGAGAGATTAATGCAGTTGGGCAATAGTTTGCAAGAATACAGAGTCATCTTCCCGCATTGAATATGCATTATTTAACTCTAGATTCAACAATTTATGTTAGTCTCTAATAGACTGTGTGTTCTATAATATATGTACTAATTGCAGCCGAGTCTGACTTCCTTACTGTAATCTCTCAGGAGCAGATTATAACATGGGAGTCCATGCCTAAACATAACTAAAGAGATAGAAAACCATTCACTTCTTGCTACGAGCAAGTTCCTCGATAATGGCCATGCTCTCGGGCTCTGAAGATTTGATTTTGCATTTGTTTTATTTATTTATTTCTACTGTTTATCCTTAATCTGATTTTGCATCAGTGTTATATGTTTGTTATTTTGCTACGTATCTGGTTGTTCATCTTGACCTATGGTCAATTTATTTCACACACCATGTTTTACTATTGTGTTTTATTTTAGTAAAAGGAGAATACTATCTACTTTACACTCTCTGGTCTATGCTTTCCAATTTGAATACACGCACTCATACAAAGGTTGTTATTGCAGTAATAGTATAAAGCATTTCCATATTCAAGTTTTCATTCCAGCGATCCCCCTGAAACCTTGCCTCCTCTGAGACTGAATGCACTTTGAGTCCCTCTGCATGCAGGACACAGTACCACCAAAAGCCATCTCCCTGATCTATTCCTCACTGGTAACGGGCCTATACCTCCTGACACTACCTTGTATCAGACAGTGGGAAGAGGATCTTGGCACAGCAATTACCGAAGCAGAATGGGACAAGATCATAACCCATGTACAAAAGACTCAGACGTCAGTACGGTTACAAGAAAACTCATACAAAGTCCTCACGAAGTGGTGTCTTACCCCTGCTGCTCTGCATAACTGAGACCACACAATACCAGTTGGTGCTGCGGAGAGGCAGTGGGGACTTTCACTCATATATGGTGGGACTGCGACCTTATCAGACTATTCTGGGAGGCAATCAGATAGTTGATACAGGAAGTGTCGGAATAATTCATGCAGATGACGTCGGCCCCGTTCCCCCTCCACCACACTACCATGTTGACACTGACATATAAAAGGTTGGTGATCCCACGAAACCTTAACGCCACAAAGGCAATCATCCCCACCTTTTGGAGGTATCCGCGCACCCCCCCAAACTCAAGAGTTGGGTGGAAGAGGTGGAATAAACAAAGAAATTAGAAGACTTGAAGGCAATCTCGGCAAAAGACAGGAAAAAATACACGCAGCGGTGGCTTTACTGGCTGCACCATGTTTTATCTAACGATTTCGTAAACCTCCTGTCTACTACCTGAGCCACTGGAGAAATAACACAAGCACCCAGGCAGGACAATTATGAGGGGGCCCACAGGGCACAGTGCTTCACATCTCCCCCTCTCACTACCCCTCTCTCCCTCTACTACCTTTCCTTTTTTTTTTTCTTCATTCTTTACCTTTTTAATCTTATTCCCGGACCATTCTACCCAGGACTCAAACCCCAAAAATCCACATCCCCGAACCACTGGAACATATCTAACACTCGTTGGCCCCTACATAAGGAAGGCTTTCCTGGACCACAGACCTAGGCTCCCTGATACAAAGTCTCCCTGATACTAAATACAAGGAAGGAGGAGTGAACACCACCACCATTGTTCTGGATACATAGTGAGATCAGGGACATGCATGCCTCACAAAATTCTGTTGATGTCGGATCTAACACTCTGTTGCATGTTTTCCTTAACTGCTACTATATATTGAATATATTTCACAGT
This sequence comes from Pelobates fuscus, assembly GCF_036172605.1. Classification (NCBI taxonomy): domain Eukaryota; kingdom Metazoa; phylum Chordata; class Amphibia; order Anura; family Pelobatidae; genus Pelobates; species Pelobates fuscus. The sequence goes on from NC_086317.1 coordinate 421,382,667, forward strand.
ATCCTCTGTGACGCTGTACTGTTTGTGTTTGGAGAAAGACAGAAATAAAGTGAGATGGAGAGAGAAATGGATAATGTTTACCATCCTGTATGCTGTGCATGCACTTCTTCCCCTGCGTGGGGAAATTGTTACTTATATTGATCTCAATAAAAACGGATTTAACACAAATTCTCATTCCAGTAGTTAAGGGACATAACCAGACAGCAGCCTTAAAAGGACACTGCAGGTATTATAACACTGGATTGGTTATAGTGCCTGGAGTCCTCTTGTGTTGTCTCTCCCTTCAGTGTTAGACTATTTTCAAGCAGTTTATTACTAAATAAGGGTTCCTAATCACCGAGAGCCCTGCCCCTCCTGGAGGTATGGCTAATGCAAGGATTACACATTTCCTTCTTGTCACACCGATACATACCAGAAGTGGGCACTCTTTTATCCAATCACAGTCACCCACTGTTGCTAAGTAAAGGGTCCAAGCAGCAGAGAGGGAATGAGTTTCTGGGATTGCTCGTTTAGCATTAAACGTTAAAAACTGTTTAACAGTGAAGTACAGTGCCAGAGGACTCAAGACACTATAACCACTTCAATGAGATAAAGCAGTTATTGTATCTATTGTGTCCCTATAAAGAGTTGACATGGTTCCCTAGTTTTGCAATGCATTATACAGATAATACCTTAAAATAAGAGGAAATAAATACATGTAAACAAAAGTAAAAAATATAATACTCGTCATCAAATATCCTGCAGTTTTAGAGGCCCTGCCTTCTGCTATAGGCAAACCACTTGCGCATCAGGAAAATATTCTTCAATCAAGTCACACATGCAATGTTAAGCTGTATCAATCTACTTTAAGGGACCAATTTGGGCAACATAAAAACTTCATAAAAATAAAGTTGTTATGGTGCCAGGAGGTCCCTGACGATGGCTCACCTTTAGGCTTAAACTGTTCACAGACGGTTTAACCTCAGATCGCTCTGCCTCCTGTCCTTCCACTATTTGCCAGCTTAAATAACGGGGTTGCTTTGCCCCAAATCAGCAGCAGCCCTGTGGCTGCCCAAGTCTTTCATTATCTAAGATTTCAGATAGAGGAAGGACAGGTGGGAGAGCAATCAGGTGCTGGAACACAGCTTTTGGGGTTAAACCATTCGTGAACAGTTTAACCCCAAGCGGTAAACCAGCACCAGGGACCTCCTGGCACCATAACAACTTAATTTTGCTAAACTTGTTATGGTGCCCAGAGTATTCCTTTAAGTTCAAGTTATTAATTATATGCAATCTCTTTCACAGTAATTGTCAGGTTAAATATTATGGGTATTTTCTCTGCTCATTTAACAACATCTGGTTTTAAGTGTCGCATATTCAAGGCACTGTAAATCTATTGCTATTTCCCACTGACATTGGAATTACCTCCACAAATTTGACTATAAGGCAAATTTGGAATATGAATATTGCTCAGAATTCCCTAGAGTATTGATCGAAGAAGGTGATTTTAATTTTATTCTTTGTACTTGTCAACATAGAAATAGTAAGGCCATAGGACCCTGGTTTGGTTTTGCATCTCATCTAAAATTCTCTCGTTGAGAACGTGAAAAAGAAAGAGTTAATTATTTTTATGTCCGGGTTAAAATACTTTTCAAGAATCTCACTTTTGTTTAATAGGTTATTAGCATCATAGGGGTATCATAGGTTGAAACGTTTTCTGATTTTAGAAGAGCAATGTCTATGTAAATGAAAGATTGATTAGTAATCTCTTTAATGTTTATGGTTTTGATTTTCAACAGGGGGCGAACCTAGGGCTTGGCAAAACTGGTTCCCGCTAGGGGTCAGGCCGAGTGGGGCATAAATGTCCAGGTGACCACCACTTCCCTCCTGCAGATCACACCATGCAGCAAGGCCAAGCTGCAGACCACTGTAGATAAGCTTCTGTATCCTCTACTTGGTCTGACAGGAAGGGCTCAGTGAGAGCGTCGGAACTGCTTCCTGTCAGACCGGGTAGAGGATACAGAAGCTCCTGCACCACAATCTGCAGCTTAGCAACGCTACACAAATGGGAGGTGAGCTGGCACGGGAGGAGGAATGGGGGGAAGACATCTCGAGGGAACGGAATGAGATGCATGGAGGGACTGGGGGGAATGAGACACACAGAAGGGCTGGGGGTAATGAGACATATAGAATGGAGGGGCTGGGAGGAAATGAGACACATAAATGGGCTGGGGGGACATAAAGAGACATAGAGGGGCTGTGGGAGAAAGAGACAATGTGTTTGGGGGAAGTGAAACACAGAGGGGCTAGGAGGGGAAGAAATAGACACAAAAAGTGTGCTGTGGAGAGAAAGAGGCACACAAAGGGGCTGGGGGGAGAGACACAGATAGACTGGGGAATTTGCAAAATAGACAGACAGGGACTTGGTGACAGAGACACCCAGAGACACAAAGGGGCTGGGAAGGGTCAAAAGAGACAGAGAGGGGCTTGGAAGAGAGACAACCAGAGTGGCTGGGTAGACACAAAGAGACACAGAATGGCTGGGAAAGGCACAAAAGAGACGGATAATGGAAGGGAAAAAAGAGAAAGACAGAGCTTGGAGAGAAAGACACCAATGGGGAAGTGGCAAAAGAGACACACAGGGATTCAGGAAGGGGTAAAAGAGACAGACATGGGCTGAGGGGAGAAAGATACATAGATGGACATAGAGAGAGTGGGGAAGGGGAGAAATAAATACACAAAGAGGGCTGTGGGAAAAGGCACACGGGGGGGAGAAGAAAGAGAAACACAAACAGGCGGGGGGAGTTATAGACACACAAAGGGAAAAAATGGGGGTATCAGCTATACTAAAGTGGAGTGTAAGAAAAAAGGGGGTAACAAACACAAAAAGCGTAAGAAAATCAAGAGAGGTATTAAGGGACACACAGATGAAGATGTATTTTGGGGGAGAATGGATGGAGGGGTGCAAAATTCATCTTCGCCTGTGTAGCCGAAAATCCTTGCACGAGTCCTGCGTGGCCAGAGCTGACAGTAGCGATAAATTATCTCCCCAATAAGGCCCTGCAGAGCCAACGTTGACTGAGTGCAGGCCCAGAGTCTATGGCCAATGGGGAGATCTTTGGCCAGCCCAAAGTATGAAAAGTAGGCCTTCACCCAGCGAATCGGAGCATTGCCACAGGTTACCAAGGCAACACTCTGATCCCTTCCACACGCTCGGCAAGTTTAACCACCGGACCACCATGGAAACTCAATCCCCTCTAGGTAAGGCAGGGGGAATAAACACAGAGGTGTTTTTTTTTTATAATATCATTTATATTTTTGTCCATAATGTCCACCTCACACTGCTTGCTGCCCAATGTCCCCCTGTTGCACCTTGTATCCCTCACACTCCCTGCCGCTCCATGTCCTGCTCACACATACTCTGCTGCCCCCTGTCCCCCTCACAACCCCTGTGGCTACATGTAAAATGAGTACCATCAAGGTATGTAATCAGTGGTAGAACTACCGCAGTTGCCGGGGTCGCAACTAAGTCCAGGCCCGCCACTCCAGGGCGGCCTGGCCACCCTGTGGACCCCTGTGACCGGGTGCCCCTCGCCATGTGTTGCAGCACAGTACAACCGCCGGGCTGCACATTCATGGTGCCATCGGGTGGCCCATGCTGTTGGGGCCACCTGATGCAAAGTATTACCAGGGGGCCCTGTCAGCGCTGCAGTGCTTTAACAGCACCAGGGACCTGCAAAAGCAGCCAACAAACCATTTTAGATCAATTTTTATATAAGTAAGAGTAAATGTGTGTGTCAATGTGACTGGGCGAGTCTGTCAGTGCTTGTGTGTCTGTCAGTGAGTGTATGCATCTGTCAGTGCTCGTGTGACTGTCAGTGAGTGTATGCGTCTGTCAGTGTGTGTCTAAATGATTGTATGTGTCTGTCAGATTGTATGTGTCTGTCAGATTGTGTCATATCAGTGTGTGTATGAGTGTGTGCTGGTCCGTTAATGTGTTTCTGTCAGTCAAAATGTGTGTTAGTTAACAGGAAGAGGTGTGGCCTTGGCAGAAATTTAAATTAGGGGGTGCCCGAGATCTGTCATGCCTAGAGCAACACCATTTTAAAATACACCACTGGGTGTCCCGTTGAATATAAAAAGTTCTTTGTTGCAACCAATTTCAAAATAGTTTTGTCACCCCCACTTTAAACTCCCCCCCCCAAAATAAATAAATAAATAAAAGTAGTTCTAATAGAATTATCTCTACTAGTTCCTGCCTGTTTGGAATACATTTAATAGAGCCCTAGATATCCACTTTATCATGGCACCTTTTCTTTTTTTTTTTTTTTTAAACCTGCAGATATTTTTGAACCTTAAGACAGAAAATAAATGACTTGTATGGGAACGGCAATTTATATTGCTTTTAAATTGAAACACTTTGACATTTAATGGAACAATGATTCATTGTAAAATAACAATTACTATTATATTTGCAGATAGATTGATATATATTGATAATTATATTGATTGATGAATATAAAAAAAATAATGATTTCACGGTAGTTACTACTTGCCTCTCAGATATTTAAAGCGCATGATACTGAACTCATATATCATCTGGAATTGCCCCATTTTTTGCCTATATATCAGGGGTGTCCAAGTTTTTTCTGCAGTGGGCCACTTCATCAGAAATTTATGTGGGAGTGGGCCGCACTCATTTTTCACTGAGAGAAAATATGGGCTTTTAGCTATGAAATGCATGTTAATAACGGGTTAATTTTACAAAAATGCAAAAGCAGTCAACAAACCATTTTTAGATCAATTTTTATATATCATTCTAGCAATACAAAAAAATGTCAACAGTAAAACAAGGTCAGATATTGTCCTGGAGCACACTGTAGGTATCTATTGGAGCACAATGTGGGTATCAGGCTGGTCAGAGCACACTGTGGATATTAGGCTGGCCGGAGCATACTGTGGCTATCAGGCTGGTCGTAACACACTATATGTATCGCACTGGAGTAAACTGTTGGTAATGGTGTGGCGCACATTGTGGGTATCAAGCTGAAAGATACTGTGGGTATTGGCCTGCAGCACACTGTGGGTAGCAGTCTGGCCGCAGCACACTGTGGGTATTGGCCTGAAGCACACTGTGGGTATCAGGCTGACACACACACACCGACATGTACACACACACACACACACACACACAGGTTCACACAATGGCTCATACCCACACCTTGACACACAGATTCACACACATTGGCACATGCACACACATATTCAGGTCATGATTTTTATATTTGCAGCCACTCTCCTGCATGTAACAAACCACTGGGGTTGTGTTCAGTCCTGGAACTCTGGTGCAGTAACGGCTCTCCCTTACAAGTACGATCCACAGAGATCCTAAGGTTAAGAACAGGATTCGGTTGGTTCAGTGATGGCACGGGGGCTTTAATAAAAAAATAGCAGGAAAAATTCAAGGCAAAGGTATTTGAAGAAGGGTCAGGCAGAAATCAGAGTCAGACGGTCCAGAGGTCAGGGCAGGCGGCAATCAGCAAAATCCAGAGAGCAGGCAAAGTCAGGAAACCAGCAAGGACAGAAAGCACAGGGAAACAAAAGCTAGGAGTTCTGAGGCAGGCAACGAAACAACCAAGCACTGACTGAAGTCTCACCTATAAGAGGGGTTACCTGAGGTCAATGTGACTGACTGTGGAACTCAGCCCCATCTTGGATACACCATTGTCCTGGCTCCGCCCCTCTGTCTCACCTCCTCCAACCTCTGACTTGCAGACCAGTCTCCTCATGCAGCAGCTGCCATCTTGGAATGCTGGAACAATCACTCCGAGTTTCCTGGTTGTGAATCGAGGTACAGAGGATGCAGACTGGGGTGTAGCAGCCACAGGCACTATAACTATAACTGCTGCAGACTGACCTCCAGGGCTTTGTGGATGCCCAAAGACAGGTGAGTACCGTCAGTGAATGTGACAATGCAGTGTGTGTGTGTGTAGTGGATGCAGTGTGTATATGTATGTATATCTATGTATGTATGCATATATATGTATATATATATGTGTGTATTAATTTGTGTGTATATGCATATATGTGTATACACACAATTTGTGTTTGGATGTTGTTTGAATGTAGGCATACATTTGTGTGCAGTGTATACACTTATACATATACACACACAGACACACAAATACAGACACACAGATACACATGCAGACACACACAATGGCAGAGTTACACACACACATAACCACACTGACACACACAGATGCAGACACTCATACACAAACATTCATAGATACACACACATACATACAGAAATACTTAAAGACACACACATACATACTGACATACAGATAGACATACAGACACATACATACTGACATACAGGTAAACATACAGACACATACATACTGACATAAAGACACACCTACATACTGACGGACAAATAGACACACACATACATACTGACAGACAGATATACAGACACACACATACATACTGACAGACAGATATACAGACACACACATACATACTGATAGACAGACATACTGACATACATACAGACACACACACGCACACACACAGGCAGCTCATTTTTCAGCCACTCTCCTGTTTTTTTACCTTTTTTTGTACAGGAGGGTGGTTGGGGATGATGGGAGTCAGCTGGCTCTCCCTCCTCTATGGCTCAGTTCTGCCTCTCCTCCCTCCTGTGCGGAGTAAACTGGGAGGAAGTTACCGGCTGTCACTTCCTCCAAGCAGTAATTGCAACTGACATTTTCAAAGGGGCCCGGTGCGATAGTACACGGCCGTAAGTGCTGAGCAGGCCCACGAACACATAAGCCCATCGGGTGGCCCTAAGTGCGTGGTACCCATCAGCGTGCGGTGCACTGGCGGAAGTTCCGCCACTAGAGATGGGGAATGTGTGGCCCGGTCAGCCGGGCTCCCCAGGACCGACCGGCCCGTGACAAACGTCATTGTTGTCACCCCCTGATGGCGGCCCTGGCTTTAATCACTGAAGGTGTCGTTCTGGGAAAGGAGGGATATTAACAGAGATACTCAGACTGAGTACCGAGCTCCGTTACGATGATCACTTTTTAAACTGTTATAAAAATGTATTAGAATGTGACTGTTTCTGTTGCATAACAGAAGAAAGCAAAGAGCCAGCGGCTTATCACAACCAGTACTTGCTCTGCTTAGGCTACTCAACTATTCTCTCCCATCACACAATACATGTGCAACAACAGGACACTAGATTCACACTACTCTTTCTATAAATGTAATCTAAAAAAAAAAAAATATCTGCCCCTGAGTCTCAGGAAGATTAAAGTCTCTTCAGTGCATTAGCTCTCCACTAGATGCTTGGCATTTATCAGATCCTATTCTGTGTTTAAAATACACCTGCAGATTTATTTACTAAAGTGAGAAATTTCAAGAAAATATAAAGTGAATTTTAAATAAGACAAAAACATTCAACCAGAAGAAAAGAAAAAAAATCACCAATGCTTCTAGTTCGGCTGTTTTGCCTTTTTAAAATGTACTTTGAATTAGACACAATCCTCACTTTAGTGAATATTACTGATGAATATTCAAATAAGTTTGTAAACTACACACAACAAAACTGCATTTTCCAATGCTAGTAAAGAGCATGGATCATATTGTGACATTTTTTTTTTCCAGATAAGCTGTATTTTCTGTCAAGGAATGAATTGATCTGCAATTTGGGATATAAGGTCCCGAGTATCTAACAAGCCATAAATTCACTATAAGTTTGTGCACAGATCTTTCTATCATTTTCTTAGCACTCATAAACCATATCCCTGTCCTAATAAGGGTGGGGATGACTTTGAAGAGGAAGAGATAGTTTGCCAGTGGGGAAGGGGTTATATAGATAGATAGATATGTCTGTAATTTATATCATACAGTATCGGCAGAGAATTGCTTTTTTATTGTAGCAATTTAATGACAATTTACCTATGACCCAGTGACCATGATGTCTAATGTATATATTGTATATCTACTGGGATTTCAATGACAGATTTACAGGGAAATTAACTGAATGGTTCCCCAAGGCTACAATTTTAGTATTTTTGGCACCTTCAGACCATTTGCTTTTCCCAAGTTAGCAACAAAGATTAGACAATGTAAGGGGAATAGGTGAGAACGGCATTACCAGTAGTAAAATGTGCTAGCAATGCAATAAGAAGTTGAAATAAACATATAAATAGATCTATATCACTACAAAGATTTATATAGCTGTCCAAAGGCTCTATTCAGTAAGATCCTTCTGATCTAGAATGGAAAACCAGGCAAAATCTATACACATATAGTGTATACAGTGGAATAGGAATTTAAAGACAAACTAATATTATTTTTTTTATCGTAAAGGAAAGTTACTTATGTTTTTTGAGGTTTATAACGTGCCTGTGGTCTAAAAGTGTTGTAAATGTTTCAGGGCTGTGATTTTAAAATGCTCCTTGAAAAAAAACATGCTGCCAATTTAATCCGATATCCACATTACAATCAAATGTGAAATGAGATTTCGAACATTTATTTCAAGCTTATCTTAATACCATTAACAGTGATAAATAAACTGCAGCTGTGCCACTTTGATGTGTTGCCACTGCAGAACATAGGTGATCTAATAGTGATGATCACGCATTTTTTTTTTTTTTTTTGTCAGTTCTGAGGAATAACTATGGGCTGAGAGGTATAAGGGAAGGCTAGTTCAGTACTCTCTAATTCAGCATTTTCCAATAAGTGTTCTGCAAAACCCTAGGGTTCCGCGAGAACAAAATTGGGGTTCCACTGCGATTTGCCTGTCGGGTGGCCCAAGCATTTAGGACCACCCAATGGGTATCGCTAAACAGTGGTCCGGTCAGCACTTTCTCCCAGACAGAGCACGCTGGCTGGAGGGAGAGAGAGGGAGCAGCGGAGAGTGAGCAGCTGCTGACCTGGCACACCATCCTCAGCCAGTAGCCTGTAGCACTGAAGGAAGTCACCCTCATGAAGGAAAAAGGTAAGTGAACAGCAAATATATGTGTATGTGTATCTGTGTGTGTGTGTGTGTATCTGCCAATGTATGTGTATCTGTGTGTGTGTGTGTGCGCGCCCGCGCGCGTGTATCTGCCAATGTATGTGAATCTGTGTGTGCATGTGCCAGTTTGTGTATCTGTGTGTCAAGGTGTGTGTATATCTGTGTATCTGTGTCTGTGTGTGTCAGTGTGTATGTGCTAGTGTGTATCTGTGTCAGTGTATCTGTCTCTGTGTGTGTCAGTGTATCTCTCAGTGTGTGTGTGTGTGTGTGTGTGCCAATGTGTGTACAGTTGTGCCAGTGTGTGTGTCAGTATGTGTATCTGTGTGTCAGTGTTATGTCAGTGTGTGTATATGTGTGCCACTATGTACCAGTGTGTATCTTTGAGTCAGATAGATACATACATACACACACATATACACACACTGCACATACAAACACAGATACACACACATTGACACATGGACCCACACCAGCACATGCAAACACAGATACACACCGGCACATACACACAGATATACACAACTTGATACACAGATATACACACAGGCACACATAGACACACAGATACATACACACAGGCACACACATACACACACACACAGATACACACTGTGTGTCAAGGTGTGTGTATCTGTGTGTCAGTGTGTGTATCTGTATGCCTGTGTGTGTGTGTGTGTGTGTGTGTGTGTATGTGTCACTGTGTGTATCTGTGTGTGTGTGTGTGTGTGTGTATCTCTGTGTGCATGTACCGGTGTGTATCTGTGTTTGTATGTGCCTGTTTGTGTCTATGTGTCGAAGTGTGTGTATCTGTGTTTGTATGTGCCAGTGTGGGTATCTGAGTCTCAATGTGTGTGTATCTGTGTCAGTGTGTGTCTGTGAGTGTATGTGTTTGTGTGTATATGGCCGTGTATGTGTCGGTGTGTTTCTGCTTGTTAATGTGTATGTATGTGGCAGTACATATACAGACATCCCAGCAATCAAACACCAACACAACACACACTCCTGCAAACACAAACATGAGATAAAAAGACACCCCTGAATGTTAACTCCAAAATTATGTACAAACACTCAAACACCAATACTACACACAAATGTACATCTGCATTTAAGATCCAACACTACATCCAAACATCCAAACACACCTCTGCACACAAATGCAAACATTACATACAAACACATCCCTGTATTAAAATGCTAAAATTATTTACAAACACTAACTCAACACACAGCAGCACACCTGCTTCTAAGTACTACAATCTGTTTACTATCTGTAGAAATTAGTGTGTATATATAGTAAAAAAAAACTAAATTTGCCAAAAAAGTAGACATTATGATCTGCTAATTGAAAGGTTTATGCAACAGTGTGAAATTGTTTTTTTTTAATGTAAGGGTGACCGTGTAGGGGCAAAATGTGAGGGTGACAGTGGTGGATAGCAGGATGTGAGGATGACAGTGGTGGGGGACAGGATGTGAGGATGACAGTGTGGGGGTGACATTTTAGGGGGCAGGATGTAAGAGTGACAGTGCGGGGGGGCAGGATGTGAGGGTCACAGGATGGGATTATGACAGTATGGGGTCAGGATATGAGGGTGACATTGTGGAGGTGACAGTACTGGATGGTAGTGTGTGGAGGGGACAGTGGGGAGGCAGGGTGTGAGGGTGACAGTGACAGGGGGCAGGGTGTGAGGGTGACAGTGGGGGGCATGGTGAGGTTGATGACAGGCTATGAGGTGGGGGCAAGGTTTGAGGGTGACAGTGGGGGGGCAAGTTGTGACGTGTCAATGGGGGACAGGGTATGAGGGTGACAGTGACGGGGCAGGGTGTGAGGGTGACAGTGACAGGGTGACAATGACGGTGTAGGGTATGAGGGTGACAGTGGGGGTGTAGGGTATGAGGGTAATAGTGAGGAGGGCAGGGTGTGAGGGTGACAGTGGGGCGGTAGGGTGTGAGGATGACAGTGACAAGGTGACATTTGGGGGGAAAGGTATGAGGGTGACAGTGACAAGGTAACAGTGGGGGCAGGGTATGAGGGTGACAGTGGGGGGCAGGGTAAGAGGGTGACAGTGATAAGATGACAGTGGTGGGGGCAGGGTGTGAGGGTGACAGGGTGACAGTGGGGGGCAGGGTATGTGGGTGACAGTGACAAGGTAACAGTGGGGGGGCAGGGTATGAGGGTGACAGTCGGGGGGGCGGGTATGAGGGTGACAGTGACAAGGTGACAGTGGGGGGATGCAAGGTGTGAGGGTGACAGTGGGGGGGCAGGGTATGAGGGTGACAGTGACAAGGTAACAGTGGGGGGCAGGTTATGAGGGTGACAGTGGGGGGCAGGGTAAGAGGGTGACAGTGATAAGATGACAGTGGTGGGGGGCAGGGTGTGAGGGTGACAGGGTGACAGTGGGGGGCAGGGTATGTGGGTGACAGTGACAAGGTAACAGTGGGGGGGCAGGGTATGAGGGTGACAGTGTCAATGGGGGACAGGGTATGAGGGTGACAGTGACGGGGCAGGGTGTGAGGGTGACAGTGACAGGGTGACAATGACGGTGTAGGGTATGAGGGTGACAGTGGGGGTGTAGGGTATGAGGGTAACAGTGGGGAGGGCAGGGTATGAGGGTGACAGTGGGGGGGCCAGAGTATGAGGGTGACAGTGACAAGGTGACAGTAGAGGGATGCGGGGTGTGAGGGTGACAGTGGGGCGGTAGGGTGTGAGGATGACAGTGACAAGGTGACATTTGGGGGGCAAGGTATGAGGGTGACAGTGACAAGGTAACAGTGGGGGCAGGGTATGAGGGTGACAGTGGGGGGCAGGGTAAGAGGGTGACAGTGATAAGATGACAGTGGTGGGGGCAGGGTGTGAGGGTGACAGGGTGACAGTGGGGGGCAGGGTATGTGGGTGACAGTGACAAGGTAACAGTGGGGGGCAGGGTATGAGGGTGACAGTGGGGGGGCGGGTATGAGGGTGACAGTGACAAGGTGACAGTGGGGGGATGCAAGGTGTGAGGGTGACAGTGGGGGGGCAGGGTATGAGGGTGACAGTGACAAGGTAACAGTGGGGGGCAGGGTATGAGGGTGACAGTGGGGGGCAGGGTAAGAGGGTGACAGTGATAAGATGACAGTGGTGGGGGGCAGGGTATGTGGGTGACAGTGACAAGGTAACAGTTGGGGGGGGCAGGGTATGAGGGTGACAGTGTCAATGGGGGACAGGGTATGAGGGTGACAGTGACGGGGCAGGGTGTGAGGGTGACAGTGACAGGGTGACAATGACGGTGTAGGGTATGAGGGTGACAGTGGGGGTGTAGGGTATGAGGGTAACAGTGGGGAGGGCAGGGTGTGAGGGTGACAGTGACAAGGTGACAGTAGAGGGATGCGGGGTGTGAGGGTGACAGTGGGGCGGTAGGGTGTGAGGATGACAGTGACAAGGTGACATTTGGGGGGCAGGGTATGAGGGTGACAGTGACAAGGTAACAGTGGGGGCAGGGTATGAGGGTGACAGTGGGGGGGCAGGGTAAGAGGGTGACAGTGATAAGATGACAGTGGTGGGGGCAGGGTGTGAGGGTGACAGGGTGACTGTGGGGGGGCAGGGTATGTGGGTGACAGTGACAAGGTAACAGTGGGGGGGCAGGGTATGAGGGTGACAGTGTCAATGGGGGACAGGGTATGAGGGTGACAGTGACGGGGCAGGGTGTAAGGGTGACAGTGACAGGGTGACAATGACGGTGTAGGGTATGAGGGTGACAGTGGGGGTGTAGGGTATGAGGGTAACAGTGGGGAGGGCAGGGTGTGAGGGTGACAGTGGGGGGGCCAGGGTATGAGGGTGACAGTGACAAGGTGACAGTAGAGGGATGCGGGGTGTGAGGGTGACAGTGGGGCGGTAGGGTGTGAGGATGACAGTGACAAGGTGACATTTGGGGGGCAGGGTATGAGGGTGACAGTGACAAGGTAACAGTGGGGGCAGGGTATGAGGGTGACAGTGGGGGGCAGGGTAAGAGGGTGACAGTGATAAGATGACAGTGGTGGGGGCAGGGTGTGAGGGTGACAGGGTGACAGTGGGGGGCAGGGTATGTGGGTGACAGTGACAAGGTAACAGTGGGGGGGCAGGGTATGAGGGTGACAGTGGGGGGGCGGGTATGAGGGTGACAGTGACAAGGAGACAGTGGGGGATGCAAGGTGTGAGTGTGACAGTGGGGGGGTCAGGGTATGAGGGTGACAGTGACAAGGTAACAGTGGGGGGCAGGGTATGAGGGTGACAGTGGGGGGGGGCAGGGTAAGAGGGTGACAGTGATAAGATGACAGTGGTGGGGGGCAGGGTGTGAGGGTGACAGGGTGACAGTGGGGGGGGGGCAGGGTATGAGGGTGACAGTGACAAGGTAACAGTGGGGGAGCAGGGTATGAGGGTGACAGTGGGGGGGGCGGGTATGAGGGTGACAGTGACAAGGTGACAGTAGGGGGATGCAAGTTGTGAGGGTGACAGTGGGTGGGCAGGGTGTGAGGGTGACAGTGGGGAGAGGGGTGACAGGCTGTGAGGTGAGGGCAGACTGTGGGGAGGCTGTGATCTGCCTCCCCACACTTACATACCTTGTTTTTCAGTGCTCCCCATTCCATGGTGGTCCAGTGGCTGTCTCTACAGGTCTGCAGCTCTGCCGGGTGTGAGCTGCAGACCAAGTTCTCGCAAGCTTCCGATTAGAGCATTGCCTGGGAGCTTACGAGCTTTCCATCACATGGTTTGCAGCTCTGCACATGGCAGAGCTGCAGACCGGAGGCTCTCTCCGGGCAGACTAATGGAGGAGCCCCGGGGCATACAGGGCAATTCACAGGCCCCCTCCTCATGTCGGGTCCTCGGACACTGACCAAGAATCCGACTGATTAGTCTGCCACAAGGTTTAGAGAGCTGTCTCTGCTGCATTTATATGGTGGCTCGGGGCAGCAAAATGCCGCCCCTGTTAAAGTTCTACCTGGGGCCATTGTCCTACTCCATCCTATGGACGGGCCGGCCCTGGGCAAAATGCTGTCCCTGTTAAAGTGTGATATAGATCCAATAAGATCTTTGTTATATTCAGGGGAACCCACATTGTTACAAGTGCTCTTGGAGGAGCGTGAATTAGACACCAGATGCTTGATGGTTATCCTATGGACGGGCCGGTCCTGGGAACAAAACATACAAATGAGTATAATAAGCATAGTAGAAGGTTTGACACCACATTAACATTTTAATCTGTAACTTAATTCAATATTGACAACAGTAAAATATGGCAAACAAACGTTTGTATGTTAGGAGATCTACCCGATCCGATGAAGCTCTGGACTTCTTCAGTGTTATGGACATTAGCTCACTCATGGAGCATGTCATAAATAAATCCAAGGAGCGCCGCTTCACTTCTACTCCATCATTGGCCATGTCACTCCAACAACCTCGTTCAAGCACTTTTTCAGGTCTCAGGAGTGATGTGGACCAATCAGTGCTCAGATAAACACTATATAAGTTTTTGTTGGCCTCATTAACTTTTCCCTGTTGTGGTTTCTGTCTTTGTTCTTGGTTAGTGCATTCATATTTATTCTTTGACATTCTGGTTTTGACTTTGGCTTGTTTCTTGGACATTAAGTATCCAATTTGCACCTGGCTAGTTATTTAATTTGTCTCCCTATCCGTTCCTCTGATTTCCCTGTCTTTTAATTTTTTTTTACAATTTCTCTTTCCTATATGTTAAGGGCGGCCACTCTAAGGTCCAGTAATATGTGTTTCCTCTATCTGCTAACCTGAGACCTGCGTGGTAGGGTATAGTATTCCTGATAATGTACTCGAAAATCAGAAAGTTCACTTTCTCAGCAATAAAACCACAATAAAAGAACTCTGCAACAGCAAAAAAAATGCAGTGACTGCTTGTCTTTGTTCCATTAGAAATAGACTCAATACGTTTTTGGCCATTGACAATGTAAAGGAAGTCCTTGGATTTTCAAAGAGTTTGTGAAAAGTTTAAGTGAGAGGGCAGCAACATGAAGCCTGGTAGAGTCTTAAGATGGCAGCTGCATGGTGCATTTTGGGTAAGTGCCAATTACTAATTTCATACACGTTAGTTAAATGGCCCTTCAAAGATTAAATACAGTAAATGATTGAGATAAGATAGGGTTGAAGACAGATGGAAAGCATACAGTGTGCTGCTAAGACCCAAATGTGTAAAAGCAAAAATGCTGCTTAACTTCTTTGTTTCGTGTTCTTATTCTGTGTTATATTGCCTGCCCTACTGGCCATGCCAACATAAAACAAAATTGTTTGGCTCTGAATTTGGCAAGTTACTATAAATCCGATTGGGGAATTTGTGGTTGGGGCCTTGGTCGAAACTTTTGTTGGCCTCATTAACTTTTCCCTGTTGTGGTTTCTGTCTTTGTTCTTGGTTAGTGCATTCATATTTATTCTTTGACATTCTGGTTTTGACTTTGGCTTGTTTCTTGGACATTAAGTATCCAATTTGCACCTGGCTAGTTATTTAATTTGTCTCCCTATCCGTTCCTCTGATTTCCCTGTCTTTTAATTTTTTTTTACAATTTCTCTTTCCTATATGTTAAGGGCGGCCACTCTAAGGTCCAGTAATATGTGTTTCCTCTATCTGCTAACCTGAGACCTGCGTGGTAGGGTATAGTATTCCTGATAATGTACTCGAAAATCAGAAAGTTCACTTTCTCAGCAATAAAACCACAATAAAAGAACTCTGCAACAGCAAAAAAAATGCAGTGACTGCTTGTCTTTGTTCCATTAGAAATAGACTCAATACGTTTTTGGCCATTGACAATGTAAAGGAAGTCCTTGGATTTTCAAAGAGTTTGTGAAAAGTTTAAGTGAGAGGGCAGCAACATGAAGCCTGGTAGAGTCTTAAGATGGCAGCTGCATGGTGCATTTTGGGTAAGTGCCAATTACTAATTTCATACACGTTAGTTAAATGGCCCTTCAAAGATTAAATACAGTAAATGATTGAGATAAGATAGGGTTGAAGACAGATGGAAAGCATACAGTGTGCTGCTAAGACCCAAATGTGTAAAAGCAAAAATGCTGCTTAACTTCTTTGTTTCGTGTTCTTATTCTGTGTTATATTGCCTGCCCTACTGGCCATGCCAACATAAAACAAAATTGTTTGGCTCTGAATTTGGCAAGTTACTATAAATCCGATTGGGGAATTTGTGGTTGGGGCCTTGGTCGAAACTTTTGTTGGCCTCATTAACTTTTCCCTGTTGTGGTTTCTGTCTTTGTTCTTGGTTAGTGCATTCATATTTATTCTTTGACATTCTGGTTTTGACTTTGGCTTGTTTCTTGGACATTAAGTATCCAATTTGCACCTGGCTAGTTATTTAATTTGTCTCCCTATCCGTTCCTCTGATTTCCCTGTCTTTTAATTTTTTTTTACAAGTTCTCTTTCTTATATGTTAAGGGCGGCCACTCTAAGGTCCAGTAATATGTGTTTCCTCTATCTGCTAACCTGAGACCTGCGTGGTAGGGTATAGTATTCCTGATAATGTACTCGAAAATCAGAAAGTTCACTTTCTCAGCAATAAAACCACAATAAAAGAACTCTGCAACAGCAAAAAAAATGCAGTGACTGCTTGTCTTTGTTCCATTAGAAATAGACTCAATACGTTTTTGGCCATTGACAATGTAAAGGAAGTCCTTGGATTTTCAAAGAGTTTGTGAAAAGTTTAAGTGAGAGGGCAGCAACATGAAGCCTGGTAGAGTCTTAAGATGGCAGCTGCATGGTGCATTTTGGGTAAGTGCCAATTACTAATTTCATACACGTTAGTTAAATGGCCCTTCAAAGATTAAATACAGTATATGATTGAGAAATGATAGGGTTGCAGACAGAGGGAAAGCTCATACAGTGTGCTGCTAAGACCCAAATGTGTAAAAGCAAAAATGCTGCTTAACTTCTTTGTTTCGTGTTCTTATTCTGTGTTATATTGCCTGCCCTACTGGCCATGCCAACATGAAACAAAATTGTTTGGCTCTGAATTTGGCAAGTTACTATAAATCCGATTGGGGAATTTGTGGTTGGGGCCTTGGTCGAAACTTTTCCCAGACCATTTTGGGTGGGATAAAAACAAGCAGTCACTGGATTTCTTTGGTGTTGCTCTTATCAGTTATCTCACCATCATTTAACTCAATGCATCCCTCATAAATGTATTTGGTGTAGTCAAGACCCCTATGTACATACAGATACAAAAACATTTATATTTGTAAAGTAAATAACCAAGCTAGATTTCCGTGCAGGGCCTCTGTGAGTCATCTTAGGCTTATCTAATTCTCTAACACGTTCATCACTTTCACTTCCTTCATTTAACACTTTTAAAGCTGTTGTCATCAGTGGCACAGTGTTGATATTTTAATAGGCAATTAGCGTGCATGTAAGACTGCTTTGTCTGCAGGACAGGATTGTGCTTTTAATCGCCAGGGCAGGATTAATTCCCATCGGTACCTGCTTTATGGGAAACCCAAACAGATGGGGGCCAAACAGCTTTCTAATAGTACCATAAGATGCACACACATCCTAAATTCATTACAGCTGCAAATAAAAGCACTGGTATAAACAACTGTTCCGGAGAACAGCTAATGGAGTTATGTTTATATGATTAGAGAAAAGGGCTTTATAGATTTTCTACAATCGTTTTTTTAAAGCTTACAAATCAGACATGGAATAAGGTTGTGGTGTATTTGGTTTGTGTCTTTAGTGTCTTACAATGTGCCTCAATTTACCTGATAACAGCATTTCTAAGCACTCACAGTAAACACAGTTTGTCTTTTCTTCAGAGACGGCCAAAATGCAATGGAAAGTAAAAGAATAACTTAATAAGGTTGCATACAGGCTATAATATGATAAAAATAAGCATCTCTAGTGTCATTCCGTCAAAAACATCAAATACTCTGTCTGCAGATAAAAGGAAATTGAAATCGAAACTGTGTGATAGTTTCCTGACAATATGTAGATCTCTACAAACCATTTGTACCGTGTGCTAGTAGAATTCTATAGATTTTGTTGGCTTCTCCCTTTGTGACATCACGGAGTGTCCATTAATAAAATACTATTACATTCTGGTGCAGCAGTTCACAGTCATTGAGCCATTTCAATAGCCAGACGCATGACATTCTATAGGTTAAAATATGTTGTAGAATTTAATTACTTGATATTGACTATCCAAAAATGTCCCTTATGAATACACTAAAGCTCCTAGTTCAACCTTTCGCTATTTGTGAACGGAACTTGCGACTGTTATTCCACTAACATCTGCTGCTTCCTGTTACACCGTTCATTCATTTCCAGCTAGAGACCCCGTTCTAACACCTGTACCAGAAAGCTTTCTAATAACCCAAGTGTCCCTCAGTCAGTCACCTACCCAATAAGCAGTTATAGAGCAATTAGCATGCTGTGCTCTGTAATGACAATGGGATATGCGGATGTTTCTGAATAGATAAAACCAACAATTCTTTGCTCAGGGAAAAGGGGGTCCCAGGCATATGGCAAATATTTCAAGACAATAACATTTCAGGACTTTTGTGCTAAAATGTTAAAGGAACATTATAGGGTCAGGAACACAAACATGTGTTCCTAATCCTATAGTATTAAAACCACCATCTAGCCCACCCTGGTCCCCCATTCCAACCTTAAATATAGTAAAATCTTACTTATATTCAAGTCTGCAGCTGCTGACTCTGCCCCTGATCTGCCTTCTCGACTGACATCATCAGAAGTGACTCTTTCAGCCAATCACAATGCTTTCCCATAGGATTGACTGAGACTGTCAAGGAGGCATATCAGGGGCAGAGCCAGCACAGGTCAAACACAGCCCTGGCCAATCAGCATCTTCTCATAGAGATGTATTGAATCACTGCATCTCTATGCGTAAAGTTCAGTTTCTCCATGCAGAGGGGGGAGACACTGAATGGGCACTGTGCAGCACTGCCCCAGTAAGCACCTCTAGCAGCCATCTGCAAAAAGCCTGAAGGGAATAATTATACTCACCAGAACAAATACATTAAGCTGTAGTTGTTCTGGTGACTATAGTGTCCCTTTAACCTCTTCCAGATCGGTGATGTACCATGCACGTCCGCCAAAAAACAGCCGTTAATGACCTCTCAGCCAGGCCTCCTAGTGCCTGAAAAAAGTTTCAAAAGTTAAAAAAGGTTAAATAAAAGTTTATAAAGTACATAAAAAGTACTTAGTTCATATATATATATATATGATCTAAGTACTTTTGTGTGCACATAAACACACATACACCATTATTAAAAGCGCACTTTAGTATTAATTATATAAATATATATTACTATTAAAATACACTTAGAATGACGTTAATTATATATATAATTCTGATTATATATATGTATATATATATAATAAAAATAATAAAAAAATGGAAAAAAATTAAATTAAAAAAATTATAAAATTAAATGTAAAAAAATTATAAAGCGGTTTAAATTTGTTCCAACTGTATTTTGATATTAATATACTGATGTCATATTCTGGCTCCCGGCTTCATTGAGCGGCGCGCGAGGGAGCTGAGCAGGAAGAGCTCAGGTGAGCATGCTCCATCGCTGCCCGCCTCGGGAGGGGCTCAAAGGTGGCCAGACGGCCAGCTCTTGAACCCCCAGGACAAGAGGCAAACAAGGGATCTGCCTGGGCATTTGGGGGTGAAAGTTGGGGGCAGATGCCTTGTTTGCCTAGTGTAAGATACGTCCCTGACCATATGGTCTCAAAAGGCAACACAGACCCAGCAAACAAATCTGGCAAACTGAATTGGGAAAACCTTATATTGACCCTGTAACTTTCCAAAACACTACAAAACCTGTACATGGGGGGTATTGTTATCCTCGGGAGACTTTAATGAACACAAATATGAGTGTTTAAAACAGTAAAACTTATCACAATGATGAAATCACCAGTAAAAGTGCAGCTTTTGTGTAAAAAAATGCAAGAAACAAATATGAACGCTAGCTTTGGCAAGCGTTTGTGGCTAAGTTGCTACTACAAAAGACTGGACATACCCCATTTTGAATACCCTGGATTGTCTACTTTTTCAAATGGTAGGTCATGGTGGGGTTCATTTTCATTTCTGGGCTGCCATACCGTCTCAAAGGCAACATAGCCAATCTGGCAAATAGCAATTTCCAAAACCAGAAATTGGCAAATCTTATGTTTGACCCTGTAACTTTCCAAATCACCATAAAACCTGTACTTGAGGGGTACTGTTGTACTCGTGAGACATTACTCTACACAAATATGAGTGGTTTTTTTTTTAGCAGTAAAATTTATTATACTGATAATATCATCAGTGAAATGGCAGTTTAACCCCTTAAGGACCAAACTTCTGGAATAAAAGGGAATCATGATGTGTCACACACGTCATGTGTCCTTAAGGGGTTAAGTGTGAAAAATGCAAAAAAAGCTAATATAAACGCTAATTTTGGCCAGGGTTTGTGACTAAGTGGCCACCAAAAAGACTGGACATACCCCATTTAGAATACTGTGGGTTGTCTACTTTTACAAATGGTATGCCATGATGGGGTTAATTTTCATCCTGGGCTGCCATACAGTCTCAAAGGCAACATAGGCCCAGCAAACCCATCTGGCAAATTTCAATGTGCAAACATGGAAAATGTGAAAGCCCTACATTTGACCCCTGTAAGTTTGCAAAAACCCATTAAACCTGTACATTGTGGGCACTGTTGTACGCAGGTGATATTGCTGAACACATATTGGGGTGTTCTTTGTCAGTAACACATAACAGGAACTGAAAATGCATGACTAAAAACAATGTGAGAAAAAAATAACACAAAAAATGACTACTAAGGTTTGACAAAGACTAGTGGTAGAATTAGTGCATGGAAAGTGTTAAAATTCCACCATGTGAAATACCCTAGGGTGTCTACTTTGCAAAAATATATGGTTTGATGGGGGTAAATTACATTGGCCGGCTTCAAAAATGTCCCAAATAGGACATGGGTGCATGATGACCAGCTGTGAAAATTCCAAGTTGGAAAACTGGAATGCACACCCTCCAAATAAGGTCTTTTAGCCCCCAGGGAACCTGACACCAGTGGTGTATCTTGGTTTTGTGCTGCCCTAGGCAGGACAAAACTCAGACACCCCCCCCTCCCCCCGCGCGCGCGCGCCACCCCCACCCAACCCTTCCCCCCTGCCCCGCCTTCTAAATACACACACATTCACTGAGAGATACGCATACACTAGCTAACACACACACAGTCAGACACACACAGTCGGACACACACACACACACTAACAAACACACACAGTCGGACACACACACTAACAAACACACACAGTCGGACAAACACACACTAACAGACACACACAGTGAGACACACACACTAACAAACACACACAGTCGGACACACACACTAACAAACACACACAGTCGGACACACACACACTAACAGACACACACACTAACAAACACACACAGTCGGACACACACACACACACACTAACAGACACACAGTGAGACACACACACTAACAAACACACACAGTCGGACACACACACACTAACAGACACACACTGTCGGACACACAGTCAGACACACACACTAACAGACACACACACACACACACACTAACAGACACACACAAACAGACACACACATACACACTAACACACACACACACACACACACAAACTAACAGACACACACACACACTAACAGACACACACACACTAACAGACACACACACACTATCAGACACACACACACACACTATCAGACACACACAGTCAGAGACACACACTCACATTAACACATTTTTTTTTTTTATTTACTCCCCCCCCCCGCCTCCCTACCTTTGGGAATGCTGGGGGTGGGGGGGTTCTCCCATTCCCTGGTGGTCCAGTGGCTGCAGGACGGCACTGGCGGGCAGGCTGGGCGGCCGGCGAGGGAGCTCTTCCCCTGAGCTCTCTGCTCAGCTCCCTCGCGCGCCGCCCGCAGAGTGAGGCTGGGAGGCGGAGCCGGAATATGACGTCATATTCCGGCTCCCAGTCTCACTCTGCGGGCGGCGCGCGAGGGAGCTGAGCAGAGAGCTCAGGGGAAGAGCTCCCCCGCCGGCCGCCCAGCAACCAGCAACCAGCCCAGCATGTCTGTTAGCCGCAAGGCTAACAAGACATTTGCCTTGGGCATTTGGGGGCGGCGTTTTTTGCCGCCCCCTGGAAAATGCCGCCCAAGGCAAATGCCTTGTTTGCCTCGCGGCTAATACGCCCCTGCCTGACACACCTATATATAGCTGGTATCACTACACTCAGGAGATGTTGCTGAACACATATTGGGGTGTTCTTTGTCAGTAACACATAACAGGAACTGAGAATCCATGACAGGTGTATAGTCGCCATTTGGGCAGTCGGAATCCAGGACAAACCACCCCCATAACCTAACCCAATAACACACAGACACTAAGTATTATGGGGAAATTTGTCCACAGCTTTATTAACCAATAATTATAATAATAATAATAATAATAATAATAATAATAATAACAATAATAAATTAACACATTAAACATGGGTCATTGCCCCCCATACTCCGCCCCCTGGCATCCTGTTCCTTCGGCTACCATACAAAAGGCAATGACCCCCATATAATAACACCTATACATGTTTATAACATATTTATCACATACACCAACATTCCAAAGTACCAGCCAACCATTAACCACGGCAGGGGTATACCCGGATACCCCTGCCCCACCAGGTTCTGAGTCACCTCCAGGACTCGAAACCTCTCAACCACCGATGACCACAATCTGTTATTCCACCTCACGTTCATCCAGGGGAGCCTATTTTCTCTCCTTCGGCTCCCCGTCCCGCCGCTGTGAAAGAAACGGGTTAAAACAAACACATAACAAACAAAGGGAGGGTGGGTGGGACAAACTCAACCGGGTAGAAAGTTAGAATGACTCACCTAAGATGGCTGCTCATTTAAATAGCCCATCCTATTTACCCATAATCCAACCCTTGCTTACTTCCTCCTAAGCCCGCCTCCTAACCCCTGTCAAGGCCTTTTTCCGCTTAGCTGCGCTCTGGCTACATGGGGCTACATGCCTATAGTACAATATGAGAAAACAATAACACAAAAAATTACTACCCAAAGGTTTGACAAAGACTAGTGGTAGAATTAGTGCATGGAAAGTGTTAACATATCACCATTTGAAATACCATTGGGTGTCTACTTTCCAAAAATATATGGTTTGATGGGGGTAAATTACATTGGCTGGCTTCAAAAATGTCCCAAATAGGACATGGGTACATGATGACCAGCTGTGAAAATTCCAAGTTGGAAAACTGGAATGCACACCCTCCAAATAAGGTCTTTTAGCCCCCAGAGAACACGACACACCTATACTTGGGGGGTATCACTGTACTCGGGAGATGTTGCTGAATACACATTGGGGTGTTCTTTGGTGTTCTTTTTTTTAAAAAAAACATTTCCCATAGATTGGTGGTTGCATGAAAAGAGTCAATATATCCCAAGTTTAATACCTTAGGTTGCCTTCTTTTTAAAAATACATACATGTGAAGGGTTATTCAGTGATTCCTGACAGATATCAGTGTTACAATTTAACTTTCATTCATTTTGAAAAAAAAAAATGGATTGGAAATATCAAAGTGCTACTTGTATTTATCGCCCTATAATTTTCCGAAAAAACAGAGAACATGTTAACATTGGGTATTTCTAAAATCTGGACAAAATTTAGAAACTATTTAGCACAGGTGTTTATTGGCGGTTGTAGATGCGTAACAGATTTTGGGGGCCAAAGTTAGAAAAGGTGTGTTTTTTTTACAGTTTTTCATCATATTTTATAATTTTTTTTATAGTAAATCATATGATGAGATAAAAATCATGGTGTCTTTAGAAAGATCATTTAATGGCGAGTAAAACGGTATATAATATGTGTGGGTACAGTAAATGAGTAAAAGGAAAATTACAGCTAAACATAAACACCGCAGAAATGTAAAAACAGCCCTGGTCCCAAACGGTAAGAAAATTGAAAAACGTTCTGGTCACTAAGGGGTTAATGATCCACTGTCACGAAGAGGTTAAAAATATATTTTTCTCTTGATCCCCACTCATACCGGCAATTTTACTTACTTGCTGCTGGTACAAGGTAGTTTTGTGACAGATTCCTTTTCAAAAAAATGTTAACTATAACCCGATTCATGTTCTGTCTTTTCATCATGTTCTACATGGATTTAAACTGCACTGAACATAAAACTGTAATTACTATGCAGTTTGTATTTGACCATGAATAACTTAGAACTTGAGAACTTTATCATTGCGTAGTTGTCAGCTGTCAATCTCCAGAGACTGAATGCATTAGGATGGGAACTCAAGGCAGAAAATTATATTTTAATGGAATATTTAGCAAAATGATTTGTCATACCTGACAAATAGAACATAATTAATAAAAGAATGGTAATGGCAGTGTTAAACTAACCACTATACACACTGATGGAAACATTTAAATTCTGGTAAAGTATGCAGTCCAGTCAACCATTTTACGCAATTTATTGTCTGTGCATATGGAAGAGGTATATTCAGTATGTATATGTTTACATGTATTTTCCAAGGGAAACTATGGGGTAAAATTGCCCTAGATTTGAATGTATTAAAAAGATAATAGCACATTAAAAAAATAATGCAAAAAAATAAAATTTAAAAATCATAAGACGTAGGTTTAAAATTTCCTTTTGTGCGATTTTAGTGGGTTTGCCTGTAGATAAAGGAACACCCCTTCCTTACGAAACTGTTACCCCTGCACAGCAAGTAGTTTATTCCACATACTGTGAAGTCAACTGGACTACGTTGCACTCACAACAGAACTGCGATCGCAAGTGGAAGTAAGCAGGCTCAGCACTAGTATGCAGCCCGTTAAGAAAAGATTAAAGGGACATTATAGTCACCAGAACAACTACAGCTTAATGTAGTTGTTCTGGTGAGTATAATAGCTCCCTTCAGGCATTTTCATGTAAACACTGCCTTTTCAGAGAAAAGGAAGTGTTTACATTGCCGCTAGGGACACCTCCAAGTGGCCACTCCTTAGATGGCCACTGGAGGGGCTTCCCGGCTCAGTCCTGCACAGTAGGCAGCCTGCCGTTCAGCGTCCCCACGCTCTGCATGGAGATGCTGAATTTTCCTCACAGAGATACATTGATTCAATGCATCTCTATGAGGAGGTCCTGATTGGCCAAAACTGCGTTTGGCCCTGTCTCCGTGCCGATTTTAGCCAATCCAATGCTTTCCCTATGGGATAGCATTGGATTGGCTAAAAATCTGCCATTTCAATTATGACACAAAGGGGGCGGAGCCAGCGCCAGCGGACTCGCGCGGCGCTGAAAATAAGTTGACTTAAACTTTTATAGGGGGGCGAAGGGGGGAAAGCCACCTAAATGGTGGGTTTAGCACTATAAGGACAGGAATACATGGTTGTCTTCCTGACCCTATAGTGATCCTTTAAGGTATCAGATTTGGGATTGACTGATGCTGTATAGACTGGATCATTGCACCATAACTACTTCAATAAGCTGAAGTGGTTATTGTGCTTAGAGTAAATGTATGATTCTAGTTAGTGATGTTAGGGCAGGAGATATATATTTACAGGGCTACTCACTAAATATAATTTCCTGGAATTCAAAGTGAATTCAAAGTGAATTTAAAAATGTGGACCAAAATAGCTGATTTAGAACGATTCTCCAGGTTAGTTGTGTTTTCAGTTTTACTACTTTGGCCTTCAATTTATAATTCACTTTCACTGAATAACCCAGTAAGTCACGAGGGTGACATCTCGGAGGAAGTATAATTAGGCCCCAGGAATGGATTTTGCATGAAATGGCTGTTTTGTTCACGCACACTTTTTAGTTGTTTTTTTTTTCACACATAGGTAGCACTTTTTGATTTGACACCTCATTTTATTTTTCCTTTGATTGAGGGCCAGTAGGTTTAGGTAGGCACACTAGCAGTGCCAAGGTAATTAGGGTCCTTATTCATACATTTAACCAATTTTTTGCTTTTCTTTGAAGAGTTGGTTGTTTAATTAGTTACCTGGGTAGGCAGTAGCAATTTTACCTATTTACCTCTATACCCTGTATGTATTATTGCAGCTATGGCGATAACTTACCCTCACACGTATTCATGGCTATATCTTGGATTTAGTATTTTTTGGGCAGAAGTCATCAGTCACCATTTTATTTTGTTTGCATTTACCTTTAGGGGTTTAATACCTAAATTGTGTTTTTTGAAGGTTTATTGGTGACTTTTTTATTTATTTAGGCGAGTGGCCTATTGGTGCTCTAGGGTTTGGCGCTTTGGTCAATTAGCCCCTGTCTCTTTTGTTCTTCTCTCTCCTTTTTCTTACATTTTTTAGTTATGGACTCTATTACCCTTTTACCGGGTAGGAGAGGCTCACTCCTTATCACTTACAGTGTTCTTCTTATCTATCTTGAGGACCCTCTCTTGACACACATGTTAGTGTACTGCCAGCAACTAGATTTTTATTGAGTTTGATATCTTTAGCTGATCAATACACATTAGGGTCTCCCTCTCCCCTCTTTCAATACTGTTCTCCCCCTTTGGTATCCTCCTCTGTTTGAAACCCCTGAGTTTTTACAAGCATATTGATAGTTCATATTAGGATTACCCCCTATTCATTGGTAGTATAATATAGGCAAAACTGTGGTGGTCATCCACCATCCCCCATCTTTTTGTTTTGCTTTTGTCTATTTGCTGTTTGTGTATATGACTTTCATTTAATATTGTTTTATATTTAGCACCAGTAACTGGCTGAAACCTCACTGTGCCCATGATATACACTGCAGCCACACATTGTTACAGCACGTGTCTAATAGCTAGGAAAATTAGAGACTCTACAATTCCGTGTATCAGATCTCCAGTGTCTTACACAGATGTCCCATGTCCCAGTACGGAGACTCATATTTCTCTGTAATGTGATTACACCGCCTCTTAAACAGAGGTTACGGTATATATTCAGGCTCTTGATTCCTTGTAATGTAGAGTTTCCTTAACAGAGGATTCAGGTCCCTGTGTCTCGTCAGGATCTTAATTTCCTGTAATGTAGATGTAAAGATAGATATATGTATTGGCAGTTTGGTTGCACAATATAAATGTGAAGGGTTATTCTCTATGAAGTGTCAGCTTGCTTTTATGACATCACCTTTTATAGTAAATCAGCTGTGTCTGGTCATATATCTTTGTTGTTTGAATAGCCACAGTGTCAGGGCGGCGGCTGGTGACCGGGACCCAGACACTGTCTGGACGGCGGTCCGACGACCGGGACCCAGTATGCCTGATGTTGAAGTAGGAGTCACAGTGTGGAAGTGGATTAGCAGGGTCTGGTGCAGGGTAACTGCACGCCCCCTGGGGTTGAGCACCAGCGTTTGTGCGGCCACATACCAGGACCCTGATGCAGCTTCAGCGGATGCCAGGAACTAGGAGCTTGGAAATAAGCAGGCCTCCCAGGAGCTGAATAGGGAGGTACTGCAGCAGGAATGTATCCAGTACAGAAACAAGGCAAGACTAGAACAGACCACAAACATGAAAACAAGACAGAACTAGTAGAATCCAGAACCAGAGAAGGATAGGAAGCTAAACCCATAACATGTACACAATACATAAGGGAAACATTAACATAAAATGGGCAGGACAGGACAGGACTGTACATGATAAGGAAAGAGGTAGGTGAGGTGCAGTGAAAGGAATAAGTGCAGGCAAGCCTCTGTAAGGAGGTCACTCCAACCCCAAATATATACCAAAAAACAAAGAAGCACACGGCGCCACAATCACTATATAGATAACGGATAAGGGGTTAAAGAAGGAAAAATGAGATCAAAAGCAAAAATATTAATAAAGTAGACAAGAATTTATTACATAAAAAACTCTACAGTATACAGCACAAAACATGTGCAATTAAAATATATATATAAAGGCCACAATGGGCCTGAGACCCATAGGTATAGCAGCTTAACACAATAGATACTGGGCTAGATACATAAAGTGCAAATGCAAAATAGCAAAAAGAAATAAAGTGCACAGATAGGACCACTTGTAAAAACACTTGCAAGTGCAAAAGTGCAAAGAATAAAGTGCAAAAAATAAATCATCCAAGTACACATACAATATTGCACGGTAGATAGAGAACTCAGATGACAAAATAGAATTAGCAATTAATGGTCCACAAACAGACACAATATTGCACAGAAAGGTGAAGCCAGCACATATGATAATAAAACTGCTGATACCAAATCGCAGGGTCTCCTAGTAGGCTCAACGCGTTTCGTCTTGTGACTTCCTCAGGAAGGAAAAACTATATGTGAAAAACAATGGGGATTTAGTTACATTATATGATCATACATTGCATAAGCCTGCTACAACGTCAATGTACCCCATATTAGGCAGGTCCTACTCTAACTGCCTAATGACTGCTAAATCATCAATAATAAAACACATACAGCACTTACCTGCAAGAAAAGGTAGAGAACTTGAGCAACTGCCTGCAGGGACCAACTGAAACAAAAGTAATCATGGAAAAGGAACGGATGTGGCAACATAAAACAAACATTTAAAGGAATCCAAGAGACTGGGAATTTCAGGAACGTAATAAAGGAAGGAACCCAGAAAACCCAGCATTAAGAAAACCAGACACAGAATAGAAAACCAGAAAAACCAAGAAAAACTAAACAAGAATTGTAAAAAGAATACTGAATACCAGAAGCCATTGCCAGAATGATCCGCAGCTAGGAACAGGATGTGACATAACTCCCCTCCTAAGGAGCGACCTCTGAACGCTCCCAACAGCTCCCATGCAGAGACTAGGAAAGGTGAGCGGGTCCTGCAATGAAGTCCTCTTGACTTCCACGGAGGCAAGGATCCCCCGCCGGAGAGGCCTCCCTCCTACATAGGAACCACCAGCAACGAATGAAGATCACCGCCAGAACAGGAGCACTGCCACAAAACCGGAATCGGAATCAGAACCGGAACCAGGAACACTCCAGGCAGAACTGGAAACAGACAGGCAGGTCAGGAAAGCTGCAAAGTCCACTCCATGAACTCCAAGGGCCTATGGCCATACTGTCAGGGTGGCGGTCCGGTGACCGGGACCCAGACACTGTCTGGGTGGCGGTCGGACGACTGGAACACAGTATGCCTGATGTTGAAAGTAGGCGTCACAGTGTGGAAGTGGATTAGCAGGGTCTGGTGCAGGGTAACTGCACGCCCCCTGGTGTGGAGCACCAGCGTCTGTGCGGCCACATACCAGGACCCTGATGCAGCTTCAGCGGTTCCCAGGAACTAGGAGCTTGGAAATAAGCAGACCTCACAGGAGCTGAATAGGGAGGCTCTGCAGCAGGAATGTATCCAGTACAGAAACAAGGCAAGACTAGGATAGGTACCAAACATGAAAACAAGACATACCTAGTAGAACACAGAACCAGAGAAGGATAGGAAGCTAAACCCAGAACATGTACACACCACATAAGGGAAACATTAACAGAATAGGGGCAGGACAGGACTGTACATGGACTGGGAATACAAAATAAAACAAGACAAGATATAATAGGCAAAACAAGAGGAGACATAACTAAGTACTATATGTGAAAAACTATGGGAATTTAGTCACATTATATGATCATACATTGCATAAGACTGCCACAACGTCAATGTACCCCATATTTGGCAGGTCCTACTCTAACTGCCTAATGTCTGCTAAATGAACCATAATAATAACTTACCTGCACGAAAAGGCAGAGAACTTGAGCAACTGCCTGCAGGGACCAAGTGAAACAAAAGGAATCATGGAAAAGGAGCGGGTGTGGCAACATAAAACAAACATTTAAAGGAATCCAGGGGACTGGGAATTCCAGGAACGGAATGCAGGAATGAACCCAGAAAACCCAGCATAAAGAAAACCAGACATAGAATAGAAAACCAGAAAAACAAGAAAAACTAAGCAAGAATTGTAAAAAGAGTACTGGATACCAGAAGCCATAAACAGAATGATCCGCAGCTAGGAACAGGATGTGACACACAGCCACTTTCAATGATGTCAAAACTTATTTATGATGTCATTGCTCTAATCCTACAAATAACAATTTAGTTCAGGTCCTTCTCCAGAATACATTTGAGGGCATGCACGTGGTATTAATTTAGGGATTTACTTTAGAAATGTATATGTCAGTTGGATCATCTTTTGTTACAAATTAGCACTATATTTTTTTTTATCAGTTACTAGTTCAGTTTTAGATAAAGAATGTAAGTTAACGCCAAAAGAGTTTTTCGTTTATGTTTCCAGCACGGTAGGTTTTTTAATTGATACATGTTTTATTCAGCATTGTTATAAATGTTTGAATTATACAATCAGTTCAGCGATGGAGCAAGGAAAGGTAAATTCTTGGATCCCATTTTCCTAAACAAATTCTTATTTATTAGGCAAAATACCAAATTTATTTGGGGTATGGCATCTCAGACTTCGTTATCGGAAACACACTGACAGATTCTACCTTCACATCATATAGTGCCTCAGTGTGTCTGTGTAATAGATTGTACAGACAGATCCTCAGTGCCCATGTGCCACACTATAATACAACATACTAGACTTTCTTGTCACATAGATGCCCATCTGTGTCTTTAATACATTGTACTAAAACATCCATCTTCCATTATTATTTATAAAGTGCCAACAAATCCGCAGGGCTGTACAATAGGTGGACTTACAAACAAGTAGTTGTAAGAAGATCAGTTGGACATACAGGAACAGAAACAAGCTTACAATCTAAGTGTCCATATTGCATCGCACTGCTTGTGTATCTCTGCATTGTGTAATGCACTGCACAAAAACCCTAAATCGATGTCATCCCCATATGTGTATTTCTTTAATACGTTCTACCGTTAGACCCTACTTCTGTGTCATATACCTGTAACACCTGTATACCATATACCTGTATCACTCTGCATATACAGACTGTATCTCTAGGTAAAATAGAACTCCAGGGAGGTCTTTGTGATACAATTTACACAGGGGTTAAATAAGAGTGAGTTTTTATTAATGTCATCCCCCATTAATCAAGAACGTGTAACACATGGAGCTGCAAACACATCATTTGTTTTCTGTTTAGAACAGATTGTTGGGGATACACATGTCCTTTTACGTTTGCTTCCTCTTTTGTTATCTGTATGTATGTCAGTTTTTCTCTCTTACTTTCATTTTAGGAATGTTAAGTTTTTCGCTAGTTCTCTTCGCATACCCCCATTTGTGTCTCCTCTTCTATGCGCACAATGCAATTATATCTGTTCCTTATATCGATGCCTTTCTGTCCCTTTTACCCTTTCTCTCTATATTGCCTAGTGTGCCTTCTATTTATCCACTCTCCTTTATGTATATATGTCTTTTTTCATCCACCCTGCCCTCTTTAAAGCATTCTCCCATTCCTTTTTTTCATCTCAGCAGATACAACTCCAATTCTCTGCCAACATGCCACTGCATCCTATTTTCTGCACATTGTCATTGCTACTGCCCACAAAACACTGCTTTCCTTTCTTTGCCCCTCCAACTAGTGACTCCCTTCTTTGAACAGACCCTTCTCTCTCTTATGTATTCACCAGTCACTGCTTAACCCTTTTTACCCACTAGCTACTTCTTTCCATTACAAATGCACCGTCTATTACAACTATTGCTTCCCCATGTAAGCCCACCATCCACTAATTCACCACTTTCAATATCCAAAAACAGAAGAATTACCCTGCGCTGAAGAGCTGATTCTGAGTTCACATTGTATTACTAGGGCTTGGAATTTGCAGTTCCATTCTCTACTAGCGACTGGCGAGTGGAAATTAATTCCTTCTGAGCATTGCCTTCAGCACTCCAGATGTTGTGGACTACATCTCCTCTGATGCTTTGCCAGCATTAGGACTGTAAGAGCATTATGGGAGGTGTAGTCCACAACATCTGAAGTGCTGGAGGCTGCCTACTACTACCACAGAATCTTTAGACTTGCAGTGGCCAGTAACCTTTATGCACTGGCTAATAGAAATTTTTAGTCCTACTACTGTAAACAACACACATGTTTGCATTTCTTCCTCCCTGTTTCATATTTTTCCTTTCTTTTTTAGTGTGATACTTTTTCCCTATCTTATTTTACCAACAATTTGCTATTTGATACACTATTTTCTTTGAGAGCTAAACACAAAGTAGTAATGGTTTGTCCACATCTTTTTTTTTTTGTTTGTTTTACTTAGTGCATGTATTTGTAAAACAAGAGGTAGGTTCAGCACCGCCCTAGAGTGTCTTTGAGGGGGTATATGCAACAACAAAAAGAAGAAACAAAACAAACCTATAGTATGTTAGAACGTCTTAGTGGAATATTGGTGAAGTAAAAATGTGCGCTCACACTTTTATGGAGATTCAATTCAGCCCCAATTTACACCTGGGTGGAATAATATAGTGCAGTACAGATTCTTTGCGTAGTATTAGTTGTAGGAGGTATCCTCAGGTAGTTTTACACCACGTTTACAAAAACTGTTTGATATTATACAATCTCAGGACTGTCAGTAGGAATACCCTAGAAAACATCTGAGAGTCTGAGTGGGAAACATTATATTCTTAGGACCACCAAATAATAAGAAATCCCCTCCACCAGATGTCCTCTTTTTGAACCCTCAGTCGTGATTTGGGTCTCTTCTTACATTCAAGTTATATATATTTTTTAGACTTTTTAATAAGGTACATTTTATATATGCCAACCATTTCATATTTTTTTTTATGTTTTTGCAAGTAGTGTTTTTCAAAGTATGTTGCTGCAAATTGTTTAACTCTCATGATAAGATAAATCCCTTATTATTGTAAAGGTCCAGGCTTATCATTGGCCTGAAGGGTTAATTAAGACCCATAGCACACTGGTTCATGTTTTCTTAAATTAGCATGTTTGATCGCAATTCCCACATCTGATCATCTCTAAAAATAGTATGTGGAATAATGATGTTATCAAAGGGAAATCAATGAATTAATTACAGAAAATATCCCAGAGGTAATGTCATGATGAATGCATTAATTTCCTTCTGATAAAATGCATTTTATACATACTGAAGAGCTGCAATTTCCAGGTGCCACCCAGGATGGTGTGAAAGATGTATGTGTCTTTAATACACTGCCCATCTAGCAACCTCACTGCAGGCTGTTTCCCGACATGTGTTTCAGAAGTAGATTGTACTTGACTACAAATCTCACAAAATTTCCAGTTAGAATATTGTGAACACTTAGGATGCATTCACTGGGTTGGATAGATAAATGTCAAGTAATTAAAGTTGAACACACACAAAATTAATCTCCAAGGCATAGGCATGTGCAGCACATTACCCCGGGGAGTGCACCAAGAGAAAATTGCCATCTAAACTTTACTTAAAAAATACTAATTGACAAAATGAGGTACAAAATGTGTTTATTTCACCCTAGTGATAACAAAGTCATTAAAATTATACATTTTAATTGTTTCCTTAAAAAATAAAAATAGCTAAACCAAACGCTCATAATGGAGAGCTAACCAGTGAAGAGAAGGACAAGTTAGCAATGCATTAGGTTGTGTCTGGCCACCCCTGGCACACCCGATATACACCCCTAAGCTCCTGGGATATGAGTAAAACTGCACTTAAGTTTTACGTTTCAAATTTTGGCAGACTCTTTAACAACTCCCAGATGAGTTTATTGGAGAGATAACTCTGAGAAAGCCTTAAAAAGATTAAGGGAACAGTCCTGGGGCCATAACAAGTGGTTAAAATGAAGTTGACCGTTCATGGACTGTTTAACCCCAAAGGTTGATCTCCAGAGCCAGATCTCTCAGTCCCTAACAACATCCAGTTTCTTCAATTCATTTTGAGGAAGCATGTTATGCCGCTTGGTATGAGTGCCGCTGATTGACTTAGAGGGGTCAGCTGATGCCTGATACGTTCTCCTTGTTTAGCACTCGCTCTGCTTTTTAGGTCCTAACGTTAACCAGATCTCTGCCTTGTATATTAGAATGATAAACAGCCAGCGGTTCTTACCTGCTTTGATTATACCCATGCCACAGTCTCTAACCTGTACACCCCTATGTACACTGTTGTGGTGTTTAACGCTGTTATGCCTATAAACCACGACGAGAACCAGTACAATAGACGCCATTTCTAAGCTGGTATTTAGCTTGTATTATAAATCGGATGCAAATGCTTAAATTAACCACTCGTGGAACTACGCTTGAAATATCATAACCTTTAGTTTAAATCGTATTTCTTATCTTGACATAACTGTTCCGGCTCTAGCCTGATATTAATATAAAAATGTGCTGTCAAATCGCATGCCATGTTAAACCTACTGTTCTTAATCGGCTTGCTAATGCTGTTGTGGCATCGCAAGACAAAATGTTAAATG
This sequence comes from Pelobates fuscus, assembly GCF_036172605.1. Classification (NCBI taxonomy): domain Eukaryota; kingdom Metazoa; phylum Chordata; class Amphibia; order Anura; family Pelobatidae; genus Pelobates; species Pelobates fuscus. The sequence goes on from NC_086317.1 coordinate 421,417,124, forward strand.
TCTTTACATGCACAAGAAAAATAAAGAATTAAAAAAAAATATATATATATTTATTTATTGTTTATTTACCGTATTTATCGGCGTATAACACGCACCGGCGTATAACACGCACCTCATTTTTAGAAAGAAATTCCAGGAAAGTTCCCCCCCTCCCATAGTATTCCCCCCCCCTCATCCCATAGTATTCCCCCCTCATCCCATAGTGTTCCCCCCTCATCCCATAGTGTCCCCCCCCTCCCATAGTATTCTCCCCCCTCCCCTCCCATAGTATTCTCCCCCTCCCCTGCCATAGTATTCTCCCCCTCCCCTGCCATAGTATTCTCCCCCCCTCCCCTCCCATAGTATTCTCCCCCCCTCCCCTCCCATAGTATTCTCCCCCCCTCCTCTCCCATAGTATTCTCCCCCTCCCCTCCCATAGTATTCTCCCCCCTCCCCTCCCATAGTATTCTCCCCCCCTCCCCTCCCATAGTATTCTCCCCCCCTCCCCTCCCATAGTATTCTCCCCCCTCCCCTCCCATAGTATTCCCCCCCTCCCCTCCCATAGTATTCTCCCCCCCTCCCCTCCCATAGTATTCTCCCCCCCTCCCATAGTATTCTCCCCCCCCCCCTCCCATAGTATTCTCCCCCCTCCCATAGTATTTCCCCCCTCCCCTCCCATAGTATTTTCCCCCTCCCCTCCCATAGTATTCTCCCCCTCCCCTCCCATAGTATTCTCCCCCTCCCCTGCCATAGTATTCTCCCCCCTCCCCTCCCATAGTATTCTCCCCCTCCCCTCCCATAGTATTCTCCCCCTCCCCTCCCATAGTATTCTCCCCCTCCCCTCCCATAGTATTCTCCCCCTCCCCTCCCATAGTATTCTCCCCCCTCCCATAGTATTCTCCCCCCTCCCATAGTATTCTCCCCCTCCCCTCCCATAGTATTCTCCCCCCTCCCCTCCCATAGTATTCTCCCCCCTCCGCTCCCATAGTATTCCCCCCCTCCCCTCCCATAGTATTCCCCCCCTCCCCTCCCATAGTATTCCCCCCCTCCCCTCCCATAGTATTCTCCCCCCCTCCCCTCCCATAGTATTTTCCCCCTCCCCTCCCATAGTATTCTCTGTCAGGGTACCTGTGGTCTCTACCTCCAAAAGAGGTAGAGACTTAGCTGTTCCTCCATCCAGACGGTCTGATGGCTCCCTTCCCCGCGGTCTATCCGGTCATGCTAGGCCGGCCGCGAGGGAGTGACTGCCTTTTACAGCATCTAGGCAGGAAGTAGTCATCAGGACACTCCCCCGGAACGACCTGTCAGTCAATTGCTGCAGGACCAATCAGGACGCCTCGGAGGCGTGGTTACTGCTCTGAACAGGGTATTTAACAGAGCTTCTTTCATTAGCTCATTGCCCTGTCGTGGTTCTAGCTTGTTCTAGTCACTCAGTGCTTGTGTATTCTATTATCCCTTTTGGTTTTGACCCGGCTTGTTTACCTTACTCTGCTTATCTCTGTTACCCTTGATTCGGCTTGTCTCTCGCTTACCTGTCTTCTGTTACCCTCGACCTCGGCTTGTCTTTGACCATTCTATACTGTACTACTTACGTTAGTCCGGCCATTCTAAGGTCCGGTATATGTATCTGGCTACTGTTTGTACTCTGCGTGTTGGATCCCTGTCCCGATCCTGACATTACGACAGGGCCAATGGATCCTGCAAGTACAAACAGTCAGCTGGCTGCTCCTGATCCTAGGTTTGAAGCCATGGATCACAGAATGGATCAGATGGCGCTTGCGCTACAGGCTCTATTAGCTTGTGCCAATAACCCACCAGAGGAGATACGTAATGCCCCTGTTTCTCCTGTCGGTTCAGGTCTAGAGGTAGCCACAGTGGGTGCTTCTTCTCGCATTACCCCCCCAGTACGATATGGTGGGGCTCCTGAGAAGTGTCGTGGTTTTTTAAACCAAATTAGTATCCACTTTGAATTGCAACCTCGCTCTTATCCTACAGATAGGGCAAAAGTAGGATTTATTATCACCCTACTCATTGAGAAAGCTCTGAGATGGGCCAACCCACTATGGCAGAACGATAACCCATTAGTTTATAACTATAACGCATTTGTAGCTGCTTTTAGAAGAACATTTGACCCTCCAGGTAGAAAGGTTAATGCAGCCAGATTACTGTTGCGTCTGAGACAGGAGAACCAAACACTGGTGGATTATGCACTAGAGTTCAGGTCTCTGGCGGCAGAAATCAAGTGGAATGAGCAGAGAACTCCCTGAGAATTTAGAGGATTTAATTTCGTTCATCTCTCGTATAGATGAACGTCTAAGAGAGAGACAGAACACTCGAGAGAGGAACCAGAGACCTTCTTTTAGGTTAGCTCCCGCTGTTCCAAGTCCTGACTCCACGATATCTTTGCTTACTGAACCTATGCAGAAAGGGTATACCCGCCTCTCTGAGGAGGAAAGACAGCACAGGAGAAGAGAGGGTTTGTGTATGTATTGTGGAGCCAAGGGTCATTTACTCTCGAACTGTTCTAACCGCTCGGGAAACGCTCGCACCTAAGTCTCTCTAGAGGACAGGCCTTGGGTGTTTCTATTTTGTCCTCTACTCCTGATTATAAAGATCACAGGCTTCTGCTACCAGTTTCCTTAACTTGGGGGAAGGAAGTAGTAAGGGCTATGGCATTGATAGATTCCGGTGCTGCTGAGAATTTTATCAACCAAGCCTTTGCTAGTAAGAACAATTTCCCATCCCAGCTAAGGGAGACACCTTTGGCCGTTGAGGCCATAGATGGTAGACCACTACTAGACCCTGTTATCTTTCGTGAGACCATACCCATTGATTTAAATGTTGGTATCCTACACGTGGAGAATTTATCTCTTATGCTCATTTCGTCTCCTTCCGTTCCCATGGTTCTAGGGTACCCATGGTTGAAAAAACATAACCCTATTATCGATTGGGAGTTAGGAGAGATACTCTCGTGGGGCCAGGGCTGCCAGGATCGGTGTTTGTGCAAGGTTTCTCCATTAGCTAATATTAACATACCGGAGAATCCTACTCAGTCCACAGAAAGACAAATACCAGACCTTTACCTAGACTTAAGGGCAGTGTTTGACAAGAAAAATGCCGATTCTTTGCCTCCACACAGGTCATTTGACTGTAAGATTAAGCTTCTACCCGGCACTATGCCTCCGAGGGGCCATGTATATCCTTTGTCTGTTCAGGAAAACTCGGTTCTAGAGGAGTATATTCGGGAGAATTTAGAAAAGGGATTCATCAGGAGGTCTTCTTCTCCGGCCGGGGCTGGGTTCTTTTTCATTAAGAAGAAGGATGGCACGCTGAGACCTTGTATCGATTACCGAGGCTTGAATAAAATAACTGTCAGAAATGCCTATCCTATCCCACTGATTACCGAGTTATTTGATCGTCTTAAGGGCTCCAAAATCTTCACCAAGTTAGATCTCAGAGGGGCTTACAATTTGGTGAGAATCCAGCAAGGTCACGAGTGGATGACGGCATTCAATACCCGGTATGGCCATTACGAATACACTGTTATGCCATTTGGACTATGCAATGCTCCTGCAGTATTTCAAGATTTGATTAATGAGGTACTTAGGGAGTTTCAGCATGATTGTGTTATTGTTTACCTGGACGACATACTAATACACTCTAAGGAGATTGAGACTCACCATAGACAGGTCAGAAAGGTATTACACAAGCTGCTGCAACATGGTCTATATTGCAAATTGGAGAAGTGCAGTTTTGATCAGTCTCAGGTAGACTTTCTTGGATACGTGATTTCTGGGGAAGGTTTTAAAATGGATCCTGTAAAACTCCAATCTATTTTAGACTGGCCCTTGCCCAAAGGACTCAAGGCTATCCAAAGGTTTATTGGTTTTTCCAACTACTATAGGCGCTTCATTAAAGGATACTCCTCTATCATTGCGCCTATTACCAATATGACCAAACAAGGGGCTGATACTAAGTTCTGGTCTAAGGAAGCTCTTGGTACTTTCAAGACTCTCAAGGAACTTTTTGCCTCGGCTCCCATTCTAGTCCATCCTGATACGACTCTGCCTTTCTTGCTCGAGGTCGATGCCTCTGAGACAGCAGTTGGGGCTGTTCTGTCTCAAAGGTTAGGGGTGGATAAACCGTTACACCCTTGTGGTTTCTTCTCTAAGAAATTTTCTGGGCCTGAGAGCAGATATGACATCGGGGAAAGGGAACTGTTAGCAGTCATTAAAGCCTTAAAGGAGTGGAGACATTTGTTGGAGGGGACCCTACACCCTATTACGATTTTGACGGACCACAAAAACTTGTCCTATATTGGGGAGGCTAAGCGCTTATCCTCTAGACAAGCTCGTTGGTCCTTATTCCTGACTCACTTCAATTATGTACTGACTTACAGACCTGGTTCTAAAAACTCTAAAGCCGATGCATTATCTCGCCAATATGAACCTTCTACTGTACCTGAACCAGTTCTTTCTTCTATAGTTCCGAAATGCAATATCATTGCTAATACGAATCTCAGGATTCATTCTCCATTACTGGCCGAGATCATTAAGTTGCAACATCTAGCACCTAAACAGACTCCTGCGGACCGTCATTTCGTTCCTCCTGCTCTTCAACTGGAACTTTTACAGTGTTTACATAATAGCAAGATGGCGGGACATCCTGGTATTCGCAAAACTTACGCGTTGATCTCTAAGGACTTCTGGTGGCCTGCTTTACGGAGGGATATTGAGGAGTTCATCGCTGCATGTGAAGTTTGTACTAAAACCAAACAACCCCATACGCTTCCATGTGGATTCCTGCAACCCTTGGAGGTTCCAGAAAAACCATGGTCCTGTTTGGCCATGGACTTTATTGTCGATCTACCTATCTCTAAAAGACAGACTGTTATCCTCACCGTGGTTGACAGGTTTACTAAGATGGCACACTTCATTCCCCTGCCTAAACTCCCGTCTTCTCCCGAATTGGCAGAGATATTCGCTAAGGAGATTTTTCGCCTACATGGGATACCCTCTCAAATTGTATCGGACAGAGGCTCCCAATTTGTTTCCTGCTTTTGGAGGTCCTTCTGCTCTCAACTTGGTATTAAATTAAACTTTTCTTCTGCCTATCATCCTCAGTCTAACGGAGCTGCTGAACGTACCAACCAGAAAATTGAACAATATTTACGATGCTTTGTTTCTGAACACCAGGATGATTGGGTCGGTTTGATTCCTTGGGCGGAGTTTGCACACAACAATCTCGTTTGCGATTCTACTCATTCAAGCCCCTTCTTCATGAATTATGGTTTTCATCCGTCTATTCTTCCTTCGGATTCTCCTTCCCAGGGGGTGCCGTCGGTTGATGTTCATGTTGCCAATTTGAGGAAGTTGTGGGATCAAACTCGACAAATCCTTGTGCACAACTCTATGTTGGTCAAGAAACACGCTGATAAACGTAGAAGGGCGGCTCCGGTCTTTGTTCCAGGGGATAGGGTATGGCTGAGCACGAGGAACATCCGTTTAAAAGTGCCCTCCGTGAAGTTCGCTCCTCGTTATATTGGACCCTACAGGGTGCTGACCCGTATCAATCCAGTTGCGTATCGTTTAGCTCTTCCTAATACCTTACGCATCCCGAACTCGTTTCACGTTTCATTGCTGAAACCACTCATATGTAACAGATTTTCCTCCACAATAGCCCCTCCTCGCTCCGTTCAGGTGGAGGGTCAGGAGGAGTATGAGGTTAACTCTATTATTGATTCTCGAATCTCCCGGGGGAGAGTACAATATCTGGTTGATTGGAAGGGATATGGTCCTGAGGAGAGGAGTTGGGTACCTCAGGAGGATGTTCATGCTCCCCGTCTCCGCAGGGCGTATCACTCTCGCTTCCCATCTCGTCCCGGTTGATTCCGCCCGGTGGGCGTATCTGAGAGGGGGGGTACTGTCAGGGTACCTGTGGTCTCTACCTCCGAAAGAGGTAGAGACTTAGCTGTTCCTCCATCCAGACAGTCTGATGGCTCCCTTCCCCGCGGTCTATCCGGTCATGCTAGGCCGGCCGCGAGGGAGTGACTGCCTTTTACAGCATCTAGGCAGGAAGTAGTCATCAGGACACTCCCCCGGAACGACCTGTCAGTCAATTGCTGCAGGACCAATCAGGACGCCTCGGAGGCGTGGTTACTGCTCTGAACAGGGTATTTAACAGAGCTTCTTTCATTAGCTCATTGCCCTGTCGTGGTTCTAGCTTGTTCTAGTTACTCAGTGCTTGTGTATTCTATTATCCCTTTTGGTTTTGACCCGGCTTGTTTACCTTACTCTGCTTATCTCTGTTACCCTTGATTCGGCTTGTCTCTCGCTTACCTGTCTTCTGTTACCCTCGACCTCGGCTTGTCTTTGACCATTCTATACTGTACTACTTACGTTAGTCCGGCCATTCTAAGGTCCGGTATACGTATCTGGCTACTGTTTGTACTCTGCGTGTTGGATCCCTGTCCCGATCCTGACATTCTCCCCCTCCCCTCCCATAGTATTCTCCCCCCCTCCCATAGTGTACTTCCCCCTCCCATAGTGTACTTCCCCCCCTCCCCTCCCATAGTGTACTTCCCCCCCTCCCCTCCCATAGTGTACTTCCCCTCCCCTCCCATAGTGTACTTCCCCTCCCCTCCCATAGTGTACTTCCCCTCCCCTCCCATAGTGTACTTCCCCTCCCCTCCCATAGTGTACTTCCTCCCCCCCCTCCCCTCCCATAGTGTACTTCCTCCCCCCCCTCACCTCCCATAGTGTACTTCCTCCCCCCCTCCCCTCCCATAGTGTACTTCCTCCCCCCCTCCCCTCCCATAGTGTACTTCCTCCCCCCTCCCCTCCCATAGTGTACTTCCCCCCCCCCTCCCCTCCCATAGTGTACTTCCCCCCCCCCTCCCCTCCACTCCCATAGTGTACTTCCTCCCCCCCCTCCCCTCCCATAATTACTTACCTGTCCTGAAGCGTGGGCCGGCTTCACAGCTTGCACCGCGGTACAGGAACTTTAATTTCATGTTCCGGTTTCCGGCGGGACTGAAAGGAAGTGTGCACACTACTACTTTCACATTTGTATTCCTATAGTGTTCCTTTAAGTAAATATTAAATATAACTTTCAAAAAACACTGTCAGGATTATTCTCTAAAGTGTGAATTGCTGAGAAAAGTTCATTTTAAATTATAGGCCTAAATAGTTGAATTCAAAAAATTCTCCAAGTCAATTTTGTTGCTCAATTTGATTATTTAGGCATTCATTTTGAAATTCAGTTACACAAGTGCCTGTACAAAAATAAATAAATCAATAAGCAGGCAAGCAATCAATATCAGGTAATGGCACCTTAGTTAAACTAAGAATAATAATAAACAAATCCACTATAAATGGAAAACTCATGAGTTCCAAATCAATGATAAAAACACATCATAAAAGATTGACAAAAAAAATTAAAAGAAAACCAACAAAAAAATAAACAAAAACAAACCCCTGAGGTGTCTCACCACATCTTTATTACTGCCCTTTTCACCCCAAGCCGGCTTACCTGCACCAGACTGAGTGGGATCTGCTGTGAGTGCTCCGTGTGAGAGGGGAGCAGGGGGTGTGATGTCACTTCCTGCTCCCTCCCATCCTCACCCGGAGCACTGTGCACCAGTTGCAGGTAGAGAGAGGAGACCTGGCAGTGAGAGCAGGTATGCTACCACGTCTCACTCTGAATGGGGGAACTCATTTGCAGATAGATGTGTTGCAGGATCACTCTGAATCACCCTAGGCCCCTGCAACCTTCTTTCTGACTGTGGAGATCTCTGATCTCCACTTCAGAAAGGTGCATGGAGCCGGGCCTAGTGGCGTACATACCGCGGTCGCAGGGGTCAGCATGCCCAGCGCTGACTGGGCCCCCTGTGATGATGTCAGATAGAGCTGGAAGTGACTACACGTCACTCCTCCCAGCTATCTGACAGAGCCACGCAGAAGGAAGGAGGGGGGGAGTCAGTGTGGGAACTCTGACTCCCATCAGGCTGTGCCCACACTGGACCCCAGGGAAGTCACCCTCCTGCAAAAGGTAGGAAATAGGAGGGTGACTTATGTCTGTATGTATGTATGTGTATGTATGTATGTGTCTGTGTGTGTCTCTGTATGTATGTGTCTGTATCATACAGACACATACATACAGAGACACACATTCATACAGAGACACACACAGACACATACATACAGACACACACACATACAGACATTCACACAGACAGACATGCATAGAGACGCACACACACATACATACAGACACACATACAGACTGTATGTGTGTGTATCTCTGTATGTATCTGTGTGTCTCTGTGTATGTATGTGTCTGTCGGGGGGTGTGTGTATGTGCCTGTGTGTATGTGTGTGTGTATGTATGTCGGGGGGGTGTCTGTCTGTATGTGTCTGTATGTGTGTGTGTGTATGTGTGTGTGTATGTATGTATCTGTATGTGTGTATGTATGTGTGTGTCTTTCGGTGTGTATGTATGTGTGTGTCTGTATGTATGTATGTGTCTATATGTATGTGTGTGTATGTGTGTGTGCCTTTATGTATGTGTCTGTGTGTATGTGTGTGTTCCTCTATGTATGTCTGTGTCTGTATGTCGGGGGGGGGGGCACAGATCAGTTTTGCACCGGGGCCCCATGTATTGGTTGTACGCCAATGGCCGGGCCCCTGACTGCCTTGGGCCCTCGGTCCATGACCGATCTGCCCAAGCAGTCAGTCTGCCCCTGGGGACAGGGACATTGCACCCAGACCACTTCAATGAGCTGATAAAAAATGTATACTTTAATTTTACCACCCAGAAAACGCTAATAACACAGCTCTGATTTCCATGGAGACCTGACAAACCCAGACTGGGTATGAATGTTGGGGATATGCTCTGACAGTTACACAGTGCATTTGGGCCCAATATGGCCATCGACCGAGACACATACTCTGATTCCTCAGAAGAGCTATCTTTAGGCCTGAGGACTGATAGATTAATCTATTTTAAGTTATTTTTAATTAGTTGCACTGAATTATTATAAGCAAAAACATTGAAAAAAAAAGTATTTTTTCCCATTTTTGACATTTTATCCAGGTAACTTTGATTTCACAAACCTGTCTCTTGCTCTGTCTTAAAGGCCCACGCTTCACTGTCACCTTCCACTTCTGGAAGGTCAAATACTTAAAGAAAAAAAAACACAGAAATTTCACAATCTGACATTTGATAAACGTAGGACACAAAGTATGTTTACTGTACTGTTAAGACTTCGAGCTCTTGAATGAACATCTTTCTTTAAAGCTTTTTTTTAGCATCCCAGTGGATGTAATCTTGAGTGTGAACACGCATATGAATGGAGATGCATTTCATCCTCGTCTCATAAAAGATGTGTTCCGTTAAACTCATGCAAGTTTAAACCTATTCTATGTATCAGTATGCATGACCTTGCTATCTTTGACGGCTGTCTCCAGAGGAAAGAGACAGCATATCACACACCTGATTGTATTTCATTTAGCATCTGTCTATAACAGAACCATTTTGTTATTTATAGTGTTAAGTGCAAAAGCAGCATAGCTCTGTGTAATGATTTATATAAACGAAAGTTAAAAAAAAAACACTCCGTGATAATAATCAAATAATTAAAACAAATACTGCACAGGGTAAAAGAACCAATATCTCCCAGTATTTATACTTTAAAAAGAATATAAATGAGGACTTTAATCGGAACAAATATGTATGGAGTCTAGATAGTGTGCTTCTGCAAAGCCAAATGTATAATATATATTTATCTTGAAACAAAATACAAAAATACCTAAAATACTTCTTTATCTCACTCAGTGGCATACACAATAGATCTGAGGTGGCATAGGTTCACAAAAAAGAAGAAAAAAAGCTGTAAGTGTATGATTACTATCTAAAGGACAGATTAGAGGAGGTAACCCTTCACAAAAGTTAAATATAAAGAGAGAGAGAGAGAACATAATCTGTCCTAATTAACTGGGATCTTAAATAAATTAAACACTTAAAATCTAATGTTTAATAGATATGATTAAAAAAGGTAAAGTAACCTTAAAATTCAGGGATACAGGGGATAGGGAAATATATATATATACAAGGGATAATGATATATACAAAAAATAGATAATATAAAGTAATGAATGCCTTTCCCTGAGATAGTTAAACAAAAAGATACTTAGTCATGTAATGACTCCAAAAAAGTAACTATCTGAAAGTATCTAATGTGATAGTAGCAGTTACAGGAAAGGTAAAGATATCTTTAGTAGCAAAGGTTTAGATCAGGGGTCCTAAAACTCCGGCCCCCCAGATGTTGCTGAACTAAAATTCCCATGATTCTCTGCTATCTATGTAATTCAAAGAATCATGGGAGTTGTAGTTCAGCAACATCTGGGGGGCCGGAGTTTGAGGACCCCTGGTTTAGATCATAGAGGGAGAGGGGGGAGATTACCTAAATGTCTAGTTCAGTGAAACTGAACTTGTAGTGAATTCCTATCTTAAATCTCTAATAGCAAATGAAAAAAAGAAAAGTGGTGCATATAGTTATAGCATAAGATCTGGTAAGGCGGCTCTTACCGGCAAAACTCGGGGCTCAGCTGAACTACTCACCCTTAGCTTTAACCTCTTAAGGACACATGACATGTCTGACATGTCATGATTCCCTTTTATTCCAGAAGTTTGGTCCTTAAGGGCTATGTAATTCAAAGAATCATGGGAGTTGTAGTTCAGCAACATCTGGGGGGGCCGGAGTTTGAGGACCCCTGGTTTAGATCATAGAGGGAGAGGGGGGAGATCACCTAAATGTCTAGTTCAGTGAAACTGAACTTGTAGTGAATTCCTAGCAAATGAAATAAAGAAAAGTGGTGCATATAGTTATAGCATAAGATCTGGTAAGGCGGCTCTTACCGGCGAAACTTGCGTCGGGGCTCAGCTGAACTACTCACCCTTAGCTTTAACCTCTTAAGGACACATGACATGTCTGACATGTCATGATTCCCTTTTATTCCAGAAGTTTGGTCCTTAAGGGGTTAAACTATTCCTCTTCGACTCCTACCTTGTCCACATACCTACCTTGGATTTGTTGACAATTAGTGATGTCTCGAACTGTTCGCTTGCGAATAGTGCGAACATCGCTTGTTCGCGTTCGCCACAGACGGCGAACACATGTGGCGAACACATGCGCTATTCGGTCTGCCCCCTATTCGTCATCATTGAGTAAACTTTGACCCTGGCCTGTACCTCACAGTCAGCAGACACATTCCAGCCATTCAGCAGCAGACCCTCCCTCCCAGACCCTCCCACCTCCTGGACAGCATCCATTTTACATTCATTGTGAAGCTGCATTCTTAGTGAGAGTAGGGACAGTGTAGCTGCTGCTGATTTGATAGGGAAATTGATAGCTAGGCTAGTGTATTCAGTGTCCACTACAGTCCTGAAGGACTCATCTGATCTCTGCTGTAAGGACAGCACCCCCAAAAAGCCCTTTTTAGGGCTAGAACATCAGTCTGCTTTTTTTTTTTCTGTGTAATGTAATTGCAGTTGCTTGCCTGCCAGCCAGCCTGTGTGTCAGGCTCACAGCATATACTGTGCCCACTTGCCCAGTGCCACCACTCACTCACTGGTGTCACAATAGCTTGCATTTAACAAAAACAAAACTTTTTTGACTATAATATAATAGCAGTCAGTTTCCTTCACGAGTGTGCGTTTCAGGGCCTGCCAGGGCACAGTGTCACACCAGTGCAACTCATATCTGGTGTAACAGTAGTGTACATTTAAAAAAAAAAAAAAAATTTGACTGTAATAGATTGAATAGCAGTTAGTTGTCTGCCAGCGTGTGTGTCAGGCTCACAGCGTATACTGTGCCCACTTGCCCAGTGCCACCACTCATATCTGGTGTCACAATAGCTTGCATTTAACAAAAAAAACTTTTTGGACTGTAATATAATAGCAGTCAGTTTCCTTCACTAGTGTGCGTTTCAGGGCCTGCCAGGGCACAGTGTCACACCTGTGCAACTCATATCTGATGTAACAGTTGTGTACATTTTTAAAAAAAAATACAATTTTGAATGTAATAGATTGAATAGCAGTTAGTTGTCTGCCAGCGTGTGTGTCAGGCTCACAGCGTATACTGTGCCCACTTGCCCAATGCCACCACTCACTCACTGGTGTCCCAATAGCTTGCATTTAACAAAAACAAAACTTTTTTGACTGTAATATAATAGCAGTCAGTTTCCTTCACTAGTGTGCGTTTCAGGGCCTGCCCAGTGCCACCACTCACTCATATCTGGTGTCCCAATAGCTTGCATTTAAAAAAAACTAAACTTTTTGGACTGTAATATAATAGCAGTCAGTTTCCTTCACGAGTGTGCGTTTCAGGGCTTGCCAGGGCACAGTGTCACACCAGTGCAACTCATACCTGGTGTAACAGTAGTGTACATTTTTTAAAAAATACAATTTTGACTGTAATAGATTGAATAGCAGTTAGTTGTCTGCCAGCGTGTGTGTCAGGCTCACAGCGTATACTGTGCCCACTTGCCCAGTGCCACCACTCATATCTGGTGTCACAATAGCTTGCATTTAACAAAAAAAAACTTTTTGGACTGTAATATAATAGCAGTCAGTTTCCTTCACTAGTGTGCATTTCAGGGCCTGCCAGGGCACAGTGTCACACCAGTGCAACTCATATCTGGTGTAACAGTAGTGTATATTTAAAAAAAAAAAATACAATTTTGAATGTAATAGATTGAATAGCAGTTAGTTGTCTGCCGGCGTGTGTGTCAGGTTCACAGCGTCGACTGTGCCCACTTGCCCAGTGCCACCACTCATATCTGGTGTCGCAATAGCTTGCATTTAAAAAAAACTAAACTTTTTTGACTGTAATATAATAGCAGTCAGTTTACTTCACTAGTGTGCGTTTCAGGGCCTGCCCAGTGCCACCACTCACTCATATCTGGTGTCCCAATAGCTTGCATTTAATAAAAAATAAACTTTTTGGACTGTAATATAATAGCAGTCAGTTTCCTTCACGAGTGTGCGTTTCAGGGCCTGCCAGGGCACAGTGTCACACCAGTTCCACTCATATCTGTTGTCACAGTAGCTTGCACGCATAGTACCACTAATCAAAAGAAAAATGACAGGCAGAGGCAGGCCACCCCGCAGGGGCCGTCGTGGTCATGGTTCTGTGATTCCCTTTGGCCCTAGAATAATGCCCAGTGTTCAGAGGCCACGTACCCTGAACTTGAAAAGTTCTGAGGACATAGTTGACTGGCTAACACAGGACACCCAATCTTCTACAGCTTCCGCTCGGAACCTCGACGCACCATCCTCCTCCAGCTTAGCTTCGGGCACCTCTCAAGTTACCACTCGCCCGCCTGCCGCCACCACCAACACTAGCACCACAGCCGCTTCACTTGGAATGTCAGAGGAGTTATTTACACATCAGTTGGAAGAAATGAGTGATGCGCAACCATTATTGACAGAGGATGTAGATAACAGGGATATGTCTCAGTCAGGCAGCACTACACACGTACGGTGTGATGATGATGATGTTGTACCCACTGCTGCTTCCTTTGCTGAGTTGTCAGATACAAGTGAAGCGGTTGATGATGATGATGCGTCCGTGGATGTCACGTGGGTGCCCGCTAGAAGAGAAGAAGAACAGGGGGAAAGTTCAGATTGGCAGACAGAGAGGAGGAGGAGGAGACGAGTTGGAAGCAGGGGGAGGTCGTCGCAAGGAGCTAGTGGCACAGTCAGACAGCACGCATCGGCACCCGGGGTCAGCCAGACAGCACGCCAATCAACGTATGCTGTTGCCACCACCAGAATGCCGTCATTGCAGAGCTCAGCAGTGTGGCATTTTTTTTGTGTGTCTGCCTTTGACAACAGCGATGCCATTTGCCACCTGTGCCAAAAGAAACTGAGTCGTGGGAAGTCCAACACCCACCTAGGTACAACTGCTTTGCGAAGGCACATGATCGCACATCACAAACGCCTATGGGATCAACACATGAGTACAAGCAGCACACAAACTCAAAGCCGCCATCCTCCTCCTGGTCCAGCATCTTCAGCCACGTTAACCACTGCTGTCCTCCTTGCCCCCTCTCAACCATCCGCCCCTCCGTCTCTCGCCTTGATCAGTTCCTGCTCATCTGCCCACAGTCAGGTGTCTGTCAAGGACATGTTTGAGCGTAAGAAGCCAATGTCACAAAGTCACCCCCTTGCCCAGCGTCTGACAGCTGGCTTGACTGAACTCTTAGCCCGCCAGCTTTTACCATACAAGCTGGTGGAGTCTGAGGCATTAAAATTTTTTTTAGCTATTGGGACACTGCAGTGGAAGGTACCCGGCCGAAATTTATTTGCACAAAAGGCAATCCCCAACCTGTACTCGATTGTGCAAAAGGAAGTAATGGCATGTCTGGCACACAGTGTTGGGGCAAGGGTCCATCTGACCACTGATACTTGATCTGCAAAGCATGGTCAGGGCAGGTATATCACCTACACTGTGCATTGGGTAAACCTGCTGACGGCTGCCAAGCATGGAATGCGTGGCTCTGCAGAGGAGTTGGTGACACCGCCAAGACTTTCAGGCAGGCCTGCTGCCACCTCCTCTACTCCTCCTACTCCATCCTCTTCCATAACCTCCTCGGCTGAGTCCTCTTCTGCTGCTGCGTCTTGCTCCACATCAACGGCATCCCCCCAGCTCCCCAGGTACTGTTCCACATCCCGGATACGGCAGTTTCACGCCGTCTTGGGGTTGACTTGCCTGAAAGCAGAGAGTCACACCGGACCAGCACTCCTGTCCGCCCTGAACGCACAGGTGGATCAGTGGCTGACTCCGCACCAACTGGAGATCGGCAAAGTGGTTTGTGACAACGGAAGAAATTTGTTGGCGACATTGCATTTGGGCAAGTTGACACATGTGTGTAATTTGGGCTGTGCATGGCACATGTGTGTAATCTGATCGTACAATGCTTTGTGCATTAGTACCCAGGCTTACAGGACGTCCTTAAGCAGGCCAGGAAGTTGTGTGGCCATTTCAGGCATTCCTACACGGCCATGGCGCACTTTTCCGATATCCAGCGGCAAAACAACATGCCAGTGAGGCGCTTGATTTGCGACAGCCCGACACGTTGGAATTCAACACTCCTAATGTTCGACCGCCTGCTCCAACAAGAAAAAGCAGTTAACGAGTATTTGTATGACCGGGGTGCTAGGACAGCCTCTGCGGAGCTGGGAATTTTTTTGCCACGTTACTGGACGCTCATGCGCAATGCCTGTATCAGCATCGCTTGCTGGACCTGCGGCAACGCTGGAAGAGGATTGTGAGGAAGAGGAGTCAGAGGAGGAATGTGGCTTTGAGGAGGAGGAGGAAGACCAACCACAACAGGCATCCCAGGGTGCTTGTTGTCACCTATCTGGTACCCGTGGTGTTGTACGTGGCTGGGGGGAAGAACATACCTTCAGAGAGATCACTGAGGACGAGGAACAGGACATAAGTAGATCGGCATCCAACCTTGTGCAAATGGGGTCTTTCATGCTGTCGTGCCTGTTGAGGGACCTTCATATAAAAAGGCTGAAGGAGAACGACCTGTACTGGGTGTCCACGCTACTAGACCCCCGGTATAAGCAGAAAGTGCCTGAAATGTTACCGAATTACCGCAAGTCGGAAAAGATGCAGCAGTTCCAAAATAAATTAAAAAGTATGCTTTACACAGCGTATAAGGGTGATGTCACAGCACAACGGGAATCTAACAGGGGAAGAGGTGAAAGTAATCCTCCTCCTCCCACAACCACGCCGGCAAGGACAGGACGCTTTACAGACGTGTTGTTGATGGAGGACATGCGGAGCTTTTTAAGTCGTACGCATCGCCACAGCCCGTCGGGGTCCACCCTCAGAGAACGACTCAACCGACAGGTAGCAGACTACCTCGCCTTAACTGCAGATATCGACACTCTGAGGAGCGATGAACCCCTTGACTACTGGGTGTGCAGGCTTGACCTGTGGCCTGAGCTATCCCAATTTGCGATAGAACTTCTGGCCTGCCCCGCTTCAAGTGTCCTGTCAGAAAGGACCTTCAGTGCAGCAGGAGGTATTGTCACTGAGAAGAGAAGTCGCCCAGGTCAAAAAAGTCTAGATTACCTCACCTTTATTAAGATGAATGAGGGATGGATCCCGAAGGGACTGACAGTGGGCGATACATTCGACTAAAAAAGGCCTGATGAGGGGGACTACTTAACACACCACTCCTATCTGGTGGCACATTAGATTGCACGCGCAGTGCCCCAAATTTGAAGTAGGAGGACCGACCAAGCATCTTTTTCCATCTCCCGCTTCCTAAAATCGATGCCTTATATACACGTCCCCTGATAGGGGACGTAACAGGGATTAAACTGATAGGAATAGTACTACTTAACACACCACTCCTATCTGGTGGCACATTAGATTGCACGCGCAGTGCCCCAAATTTGAAGTAGGAGGACCGACCAAGCATCTTTTTCCATCTCCCGCTTCCTAAAATCGATACCTTATATACACGTCCCCTGATAGGGGACGTAACAGGGATTAAACTCATTGGAATAGTACTACTTAACACACCTTATAATAACGCAGAGAGAGGCAACACAGAGAGAGGAGTCTGAAGAAGAGGAGTCAGAGGAGGAAGGTGGCTTTAAAGAGGTGGAAGACCAAACACAGCAGGCGTCCTAGGGGGCTTGTTGTCACCTTTCGGGGACCCTTGATGTTGTACGTGGCTGGGTGGAGGAAGAGACCTTCAATGACATCAGTGAGGACAAGGAACGGGACATGGCTAGCTTGGTATCCAACCTTGTGCAAATGGGGAGTTTGCGGTTGTGCAAATGGACTTTTTGTAGTTGTTTGCGGTGCGTTAAACGGGGAGTTTGGTCTTTCACTGTGAAGCGGGCGTAACCCTTACACTACCTGATCAATACAACATCATACCTGATGTTTTAAAGCAGGTTATTCCAAACAATTTAGGAATGTTAGGTGATTTATGCCCTTTATGGATTAAAACCAGACTCTGCATCAACTATGTAATTTTCCATGGGAGTTTTGCCATGGATCCCCCTCCGGCATGCCACAGTCCAGGTGTTAGTCCCCTTGAAACAACTTTTCCATCAATATTGTGGCCAAAAAGAGTCCCTGTGGGTTTTAAAATTTGCCTGCCCATTGAAGTCTATGGCGGTTCGCCCGGTCCGCCCGTTCGCGAAAATGTTATGTTCGCGACATCACTATTGACAATATTTATTTTTGTGAGGTCAGGCAGTCTTTATTTCAGAGGTTATGCTAGTGTTATGTTCAGACAGTGCATCTTAGTTATCTATATTTTTGTTAACTCTTGGCTCAGTTTAGAATTAGGTGCCCTTGAAGGCACAGTTGTAGGGTTATAGCTAATACGGTTAGAATTGGCAAAGATGTATGCTAAAATGCTAGTATTAAAGGACCACTATAGGCACCCAGACCACTTCAGCTTAATGAAGTGGTCTGGGTGCCAGGTCCATCTAGGATTAACCCTTTCTGCTGTAAACATAGCAGTTTCAGATAAACTGCAATGTTTACAAATGGGATAATCCAGCCTCTAGTGGTTGTCTCACTGACAGCCGCTAGAGGCGCTTCCGCGATTCTCAGTGTGACTTTCACAGTGAGAAGATGCCAGTGTCCATAGGAAAGCATTGAGAATGCTTTCTTATGGACTGGCTGAATGCGCGCGCGGATCTTGCCGCGCATGCGCATTCAGCAGATGACGACCGAAGGAGGAGAGTCCCCAGCGCCGAGAGAGCCCGACACTGGAGAAAGGTCAGTGTTTAACCCCTTTCCTCCCCCTTCAGCCCGGTGGGAGTGGGACCCTGAGGGTGGGGGAACCCTCAGGGCACTATAGTGCCAGGAAAACAAGGTTGGGGACCCCTAGTCACCTGGGGGGGAATTTTTTTTAGGGCCCCCACGTGCCGCTCAGGGGTGGGGGCCGGGGGAAGGACAATAGGTCCTCCCATTGGTATTTAGGGCCCCCACCCGCAGCTCAGGGGTGGGGGCCAGGGGGGAGGACTTTAGGTCCCCCCTCTTTATTAGTATTTAGGGCCCCCACCCACCGCTCAGGGGTGGGCGCCAGGGGGGAGGACATTAGGTCCTCCCCTTTATTAGTATTTAGGGCCCCCACCCGCCGCTCAGGGGTGGGGGCCAGGGTGGCGGACCTTAGTTCCCCCCCTTTTTAGGATTTAGAGCCCCCACCCGCCGCTCAGGGGTGGGGGCCAGGGGGAGGACATTAGGTCCCCCCCTTATACCAATTTAGGGCCCCCACCCGCCGCTCAGACATTAGGTCCCCCCCCCTTATTTTACTGTAGGGCCCCCACCCACTGCTCAGGGGTGGGGGCCAGGGGGAGGACATAAGGTCCCCCCTATTACTATTTAGGGCCTCCACCCACCGCTCAGAGATGGGGGCCAGGGGGGAGGACATTAGGTCCCCCCCCCTTATACCAATTTAAGGCCCCCACCCGCCGCTCACGGGTGGGGACCAGGGGGGAGGTCATTAGGTCCCCCCCCTTATTAGTATTTAAGGCCCCCACCCACTGCTCAGGGGTGGGGGCTGGAGGGGAGGACAATAGGTCCCCCCCATAATTTTACTTTAGGTCCCCTATCCGCCGGGGGGCCTATTTTTATTTATTTTTTAAACTGTGAGCAGCCACAGGCTGCTCACTGTTTACTAGACATGCCCCTACTCGCGGTATAGCGAGTAGGGGCAAAATTTACTAATACTAAGTCATTTTTACTTAATATTAGTAAATTTGTCGGAAAGACCAATGTAGGTCTTTCAGCCTTTTGGTAGATAACTCCCTAATACCGTGGGAATTAGGGAGTTATCTACTAAGCGGCTGCAATAGAAGTGCCGAAGTCCCGAAATTCCGAAGTTCCGTAATGCCGAAGTGTCGAAGTGCCGAAGTTGCCAAAGTTCCGAAGTGCCGAAGTTCCGAAGTGCTGAAGTTCCGAAGTTGCCGAATTTCCTAAGTGTCGAACTGCCGAAGTTCCGAAGTGCTGAAGTGCCGAAGTTCCGAAGTTGCCGAAGTTCCGAAGTGTTGAAGTCCCGAATTGCGAAAAGAGTTACACACACTAATACACATGCAGATACATAGACACACAGATACAATCACTGATACACATGCAGATACAAACACACAGATATGAACACTGACACAAAAGCAGATACATAGATACACACACTGACACACATGTAAAAACAGAGATACACAGATACACTGACATACATACATACATACAGATACACACATACAGATTTACAGACATGCAGATAGAAACACTGCCACACATGCAGATACACATACACACAGATGCCAACAATGACACATATGCAGCTGCACAGACACACTTTTCCCCCCACCACTCTTAGAGTGACATTTTGTTTTGTGACAGGTAAGAAGCTCTCACAATTTTCCTTTTCTGTTTAGGGCTTGTAAAATCCTTTAGAATTCAAATGCTGCTTTTTTCCCACAAATACATATTTTTTTTGTAGCAA
The DNA here is from genome assembly GCF_036172605.1 of Pelobates fuscus. NCBI lineage: Eukaryota > Metazoa > Chordata > Amphibia > Anura > Pelobatidae > Pelobates > Pelobates fuscus. Next base: position 421,436,656 of record NC_086317.1, read on the forward strand.
TATTACTTATTTGTCTGATTTTGTGAATATTAATTGTAGCTGAGCTCCCTGTACCCTGGCTGGGTGCCTCCGTCAAGGATCACTTGCTAGCTGGAACCGTGGAAAACATCTTCCCCAGTCGCCGTGGCTTGACTGGGGTCCTCCGGAAGCTTCCCTGTCCTCTAACAGGATAGGGGACTGGCTCTATTCCCTCCCAGGGACTGGATGACACACAGTCCTGGGAGCTATAGTCCTTACAAGGATTTTTTCTGCTGAATCTTCCACGAGCTGGAACAAAGTGCTGAGCAGTGATTATCTCTTTCCCCTCCCAGTAACAAGACATCACATAGTTCTGGGAGTACTACTGATAGCCCTGATCTGAGCATCCAAGTTGTCCAAATAGCTCTCAGATCCATGCAGTATAGGGGAAACGCCACCGTGTTACCGTTCTTAACGGCCGCACACGTGGTCCTTTGCCAAAAATAGTTCCAGGGAGTTTGGTGCTTTTGACAGTCAACTTTTGTGAGCTCCTGCGTCTGAAATATGGGTTGCTCCACCTGGCTCTCAGGTAGCATTCGTTCCTCTTTGTCCCAAGCTCCTTTCCTCCAAAAAGTGCTCTCCTGGTGGGTTACAAAGTGGTTCAAAACTCCATACCAAATTGTCCGGGAACCGCACAGTCACCTCATGCCGATAACAGTTCCATAACATTTGCGGCTAAGTACAGCTGAGGTGACCAGGGAACCACAAAGTCCTCATGACGAAATTAGTTCCAAAGCGGTCACGGCTGCGGACCATTTGTGGGTTTGGTTCATGCGAACGCCCAACAGGGGACTAGCATTCGGTTCCGTTTGAATGAAGAGAAAGTGCCAAACCAGGGGCACCCAGGGAAAGCTTCTAATGGCGGCTGGGCAGGGTAACTTCTGAACAGGGTATCAGCCCTGGACCATAGTCGGTGGGCCAGAGACCAGCTTCCACACTCCTACAGGAGTTTGTGAAAAACATTCGTGGGAAGGAGCGTTTGTTACTTTAATCAATGGTATAATCAGCTAAAAAAAAAGGGAGCAAACAATCTCAAAGAGGAATAAAAAGTAGTTGAAACATGGCTTATTTCGGTGTGTTTTCACCAATATATGAAGGTGGATTACCAGTTGTATGCATAATAAAAGTTTGCACTAAACTGGCTCAAACTTGAGCATAACCCCAAAGTTTATATAAAATGTTCTAGAAATCAAAATAATAATATTTACTTCTACTATATCTAGATATAAAAAGGCACATTTTTGAAAAAAACTTTCCCCAGATACTGGTTGTATTTCCTCTCCCAGAGGGTCCTGCAATATATGCAAATAAACACAGATAATATTGTCTTCATTTAGAACACAACTTTTTTTATTTTTTTGACAAATTATGTTATAATCTAAATGCCATTTAATCAGTCCCCAATGGATGGGAAAATATTGATCATGTCCCAGGAAACTGCACACAAAAAACTGTTTACTGTTACTGTAGCAGCACAGCAAAATTTGTAAATTCCAAAAAATCAAAGATGTGTGTGACAACCGACCGATTGGTTTGTCTCTAGAGGAACTCAGTTGCATTAGAATGGAAACACGACCCCCTAGGTGCCTGAGAGTGATATGGGAACCTGGGAGGTCTATGAGGGCACGGGCGCCTTTATTTACAGAGGAAGCAAAGAAGCCAGAAGCCAGAAAGGAGCAGGCAGGAAGCAAATTCAGGCGGTCCGATGGTCTTGGCTGACAGCAAAGGAGAGAAGTCAAGAGTCAAGTCGAAGGTCAGAATCCAGGAGATCCACAAATAGAGAGCAGGACATTGAGAGCCAAGGGTCGGAGACAAGAAGCGTGGTCAGGATCAAAGCCAAAGGTCAGAAGCCGAGAAGTATTTCCGGGAATCAGAAAACAGAAATCAGGAACCGACCACGATCGGAACACGGACCAGGAACCAGGAACACCAGGAGACTGGGAGCAACCACCAGAACAACCAAGCAGCAGGAGAGGAGAGGCGGGCATCAGAAGGCTCCAAGACACCCTGGGAGCCGCGGGCAAGTTAAGCTGTGAGAATGTGCAATTGGATTTTGTGACGAGCAAGACGGCTTAAATTATGACACTGTACACTATGAGAGTTATTCACTAAAGTGAGAATTGCCAGGAATTCAAGTGAATTTTACAATTCAATCTTTCTCACTTTACTAAATAACCCTGTGTGATTTTAAGTCAATTGTTGGTGTCATCTGAGCTCTGACTTGCTGGTCTCTGCAATAAAACTTCTATTGAATAAACCTTCCTAGTGGTCTCTAGTAATGTGTAATTGTTTTCTTAAAGGCTTTACGTGTTTTCTTGAAAACAAATATCAGAGCCCTTCCTTTTTTTAAAAAAAATATCTGAAATCGTTGTTTCTTTACTGATAATAAAAGTGCAACAAATGTAGCCTAACATCAGAAATGCACAGGATCCATTATGCACTGGTGCACCAAAGCGTGATATCACATGTACAGGTAGTTCCCGACTTTACGAACTAATTGGTTCCGAAGCCTAGTTCATAAAGTGAGAGTTCATAAAGTGAGAACTAATTTCCCATAGACCGCAATGTAATAAACATGGGTTCCATTCCTGACCAACAAATTTTTCCATTGAAAACCTTAATTATGAAGTACAAATACAAGATGAAAGCATAGCAAATATATATATGTTGTAAGAACATTAAAAGAAGACATACTATATTGAAATCTTCATCAAATCATCATCAGTTATCTTCCTCCTCAACCACATGTTGCACTTGTTGAATGTAGCACTGCACTTGTTTCTGGTTCGTTTAAGATGCTCCATGTGTCTCATTCCCCCTCCCAGACTGTCATTACCCCATGCCAACCCCTTCAGGTGTCTCATTACCCCCTTCCAGTTGTCTCATTACCCCCTACCAGCCTTTCCAGGTTTCTCATTACCCCCTCCCAGACCCTCCAGGTGTCTCATTCCCCCTCCCAGCCTCTCCAAGTGTTTTATTACTCCCTCCCAGCCTTTCTAGGTGTCTCATTCCCCCTCCTAGTGTCTCATTACGCCCTCCCAGCCCTTCCAGGTGTCTGCTTCCCCCTCTCAGTGTCTCATTGGCACCTCCCAGCCCCTCCAGGTGTCTCATTCCCCCAAAGCCCCTCCACATTTCCCATTCCTCCCTCCCAGCCCCATCCATGTGTCCCATGTCCCCTCCCAGCCCTATCCATGCGTCCCATTTCCCCTCCTAGCCACATCCATGTGTCCCATTTCCCCCCTTCCCTCCTTGTCCATGTGTCTATCCTTCCTCCCCTATTGTACCTGTCAATGTGTCTCTCCTCCATTCCTTCCTATACCTACCAATGTGTCTCTCCCCCCTCCCCTTCTGTACTTGTCCATGTGCATCCCCTCCTTTCAGGTGTCTCTCCCACCTTCCTCTCCTGTACCTGCTCACCATGGTACAGTACCCGGTCTGTAGTTCGCTCGGCCACGCTACAACAGCGGCAGGAGGGGAGCAGGTCAGCACAGCATTCCCCTCCTACCAATCACCATCATTGTTACTTACCTTTCTCTTCTCCTGGCCACAAACTCTGCTCCTCGGTCTGCATCCACGGAGGTCCGCCGGCACAAAATGGCAGCAAAATAAAATGGTGGCGGGTCCGTGGAGCGTTCGTAAAGGCGGGAGTATGTAAAACAGGAGTACGTAAAGCGGGAAATGCCTGTACACACAGTCATGTGACTGACATGGTTATTTACGAAGTGAGAATTCAAAGTAAATTTCTAATTTAAGGTCAAGATAGCAGAACTAGAAACAATTCTATAAGTCACCTATGCTCTCAGTTTGGCAACTCAAGCCTTAGATATGAAATCCACTATTAAATCACTGTGAACTATCATTGTAGTAAATTACCGCTTTAGTGTATGGGTCAACTTGAAAAAAATTTAGTTTTAATTTCACTCTGGCCTAGTTTGGCATAATATCATTTATCCAAGTGTCTTCTTAATTGTTTTGCTACCTAAAGTGCTTTTATCTGAATTCAGAACCAGCTAGAGATTATTAGCTGATTTTTACGGAAGATATGTTTTATCTCATCAACGCACATGTACACTCACATGCCTTGGGCTTGCATACATACCCTTGCTGGTCCTATCCACTTAATTATCCTGAGGAACAAACATAGTTTCTTGAATTAGAGAACAGGCTATTCAGAGCCTCATTGATTCGTGCATTGCCCCAGGAAATTATGCCAACAGAGTTTTTTGTTTAGTTTTTTTGTTTCTTTTTCTAAGATAGAAATGCTTGTTTACTGATAAGCTGTATCTTTATATTTTCATTGAAAAAATAAATAAAAATGGGACAGCCAGGATCTCTATTACTCCTCAAATCTGGACCTCAAAGGAGGGATAGTAGATTCTTACATATCATTTTAAAGAATTTAATACTTTGTGAGGTTGTGCTTATATATTTTGCAAATGAAGGCTATGTATGTCTATATTATAATACTTGAAATGGAAACTATTTATAAAAGGTTGTTAAAGAAGGGAGAAGTCTGATTGGAATTTTGTAGTCAGTAAATGTTCTCACTCGTTTTTCGGGCAAGATGAAACATTATTTTAGAGTGTGTGTTATGTTATTTTTTTTATTTTTTTTTAACATTGTTTTGGTCTGCTTTTTGCCTGCCCCCAGATAACAAAAAAACAGCAAAGCATTGTGTGGCTATATTAAATTACGTACTTGAGGGTTTTATTTATTTATATATATATATATATATATATATATATATATATAAAAATAGAAGGGAAGGCTGCTCTCCGGACTTTAAAACATCAAACTTTTATTTAGAAATGGTTAAAAACGAACGGGTCGTTTTTAACCATTTCTAAATAAAAGTTTGATGTTTTAAAGTCCGGAGAGCAGCCTTCCCTTCTATTTTTCTACATTATTTGGAGCTCTGGTGGTGCGCCCGGCATTGGACTGTCTTTAAGCGTGAGTGCAGGGGATATCTCTATTTTATATATATATATATATATATATATATATATATATATATATATATATACAGGGAGTGCAGAATTATTAGACAAGTTGTATTTTTGAGGATTAATTTTATTATTGAACAACAACCATGTTCTCAATGAACCCAAAAAACTCATTAGTATCAAAGCTGAATATTTTTGGAAGTAGTTTTTAGTTTGTTTTTAGTTATAGCTATTTTAGGGGGATATCTGTGTGTGCAGGTGACTATTACTGTGCATAATTATTAGGCAACTTAACAAAAAACAAATATATACCAATTTCAATTATTTATGTTTACCAGTGAAGCCAATATAACATCTCAACATTCACAAATATACATTTCTGACATTCAAAAACATAACAAAAACGGGGGGCGGAGCCTAGCAGCTAAGCAGCCCAGACGTGTTCAGCACGAGCTCCCACGTCTGGGTCGAAAAACAGGGTGTTTCACCCCAAAAAACGGCACTTTCCAACCGCAGCTTCTACTGCTGATAACCGGGAGAGGCTGCTGCACCAAACGGTACCTCTCCCGTTCTTCTACGTTAGTGGATCAACCAACGAGGCTTGCGGCCTACAGAGGACTGAGTCCGGGAGAGACGGCCGCTCTCCAGGATCCCCAGCAACAAGTGGGCACCCTGTGAATCCTCCCCCCCCCCCCCCGGACCAGTGGGGGTCATCCCGGTCCATACCACGTACAGACTAGCACCATACGGAAAGCGGGTACCGGAGAAAGCGGGAAGCTGTTAAACTGCGATCTCCCCCAAAATGGCGGAAACGGTTTCTGCAAGCGACACGAGGCAGGCCACGTCAGATGGATGTGCTGCACTCGACCGCATGCTGCTACACATCGACGAGGTCTTCGCCCGGTTCTGGAAGCATTTAGACGAACGGGTAGCAGCGGCGGCTGGGGGAGGGAAAAGCGGACGAAGGCGAGCAGGGGAAAGGGTACGTGGGACCATGCCAGGCACCACGGCCCACCCAGCATCCAGGCCGCACGCAAACAGCCCTTCTGGGCAGAAGGCCAACGAGCAACTCACCCCAAAGCCCCAAGAGCCACGAAAGGCCCCTCAACAGCTGACAAAGCATGACACTCCCAGGCGGATTGCAACCCTAAAGCAGCAGCCAGCGGCACAGAGGAAGGCCCCACCATGGCGGCGAGCAAAGCACCATCCGTCGCACCGGCTGCGGGTACAGCTTGGGCCCCACACATCATCCCTGCACAAGCAGCAGACAAAGCAAAGTCGGATCCATAAGAGACATACCTCTGCACAGCACAGAAGACTCCCGGTACTCCCAGCGACTACCACCAAAGGGTCTGACCGAGCCCACTTGCCAAGACAGGAGACGGGAGGCCTGGGCTACCCTTCAAATAGGTCTGGACAGTGTCTGATAGCCAGGGGCATAGGCTGAGCGAAATAAGCACCAGGGGACACTAGCTAAGTTAAAGCTATTATCTGCTGTTCCCTCTCCTACACACAGCACTGATATACAATGGTAGCATGTGTTTTACTGTTTTAGTATTTTGTTTCATGTCTATATTCCTATGCCCACTAATCCACCGGATCCCACTACTATGTGGTACCAAGTCATTAATAGGCCTGGTGGTCTCCTCTCTCAAATAATGACCAGCACCTGTAGTCCCTTAGCATGCGTTATCCTATCAACTACCTGAATATTCCTGCTGCCCCTCTAGGACCGGTCACTTATTGATACATGACAACCTTACATCCTTTCACGGCCCTAGACACATTCTCTACGCCTGTTCTATAAGCCTGATCTCAAAGCCTGATTTAAAAGCCTGATTTAAAAGCCTGATTTAAAAGCCTGATTTAAAAGCCTGATTTAACAGCCTGATTTAAAAGTCTGATTTAACAGCCTGATTTAACAGCCTGATTTAAAAGCCTGATTTAAAAATCTGATTCATAAGCTTGATTTACATGCCTGTTTTCTTAGCCTGTCTTCTAAGCCTGATTTATATGCCTGTTTTCTACGCCTGTATTATACGCCTGTTTTTCATGCATATCTCGTCTTAAATATACATAAAAGTGCACTGTCTATGCAAGCCACATTACAACCTATGTATGACCGCGTAAACTCTGGCAGAATGCTGTTGTGGCACTTGCCGGTATACATGTACCTTGTCTTAACTATGCACAATAAAATAAAGAATTTAAAAAAAAAAAACATAACAAAAACAAATCAGTGACCAATATAGCCACCTTTCTTTGCAAGGACACTCAAAAGCCTGCCATCCATGGATTCTGTCAGTGTTTTGATCTGTTCACCATCAACATTGCGTGCAGCAGCAACCACAGCCTCCCAGACACTGTTCAGAGAGGTGTACTGTTTTTCTTCCTTGTAAATCTCACATTTGATGATGGACCACAGGTTCTCAATGGGGTTCAGATCAGGTGAACAAGGAGGCCATGTCATTAGATTTTCTTCTTTTATACCCTTTCTTGCCAGCCACGCTGTGGAGTACTTGAACGCGTGTGATGGAGCATTGTCCTGCATGAAAATCATGTTTTTCTTGAAGGATGCAGACTTCTTCCTGTACCACTGCTTGAAGAAGGTGTCTTCCAGAAACTGGCAGTAGGACTGGGAGTTGAGCTTGACTCCATCCTCAACCCGAAAAGGCCCCACATGCTCATCTTTGATGATACCAGCCCAAACCAGTACTCCACCTCCACCTTGCTGGCGTCTGAGTCGGACTGAAGCTCTCTGCCACGGGCCCATCCATCTGGCCCATCAAGACTCACTCTCATTTCATCAGTCCATAAAACCTTAGAAAAATCAGTCTTGAGATATTTCTTGGCCCAGTCTTGACGTTTCAGCTTGTGTGTCTTGTTCAGTGGTGGTCGTCTTTCAGCCTTTCTTACCTTGGCCATGTCTCTGAGTATTGCACACCTTGTGCTTTTGGGCACTTCAGTGATGTTGCAGCTCTGAAATATGGCCAAACTGGTGGCAAGTGGCATCTTGGCAGCCGCACGCTTGACTTTTCTCAGTTCATGGGCAGTTATTTTGCGCCTTGGTTTCTCCACACGCTTCTTGCGACCCTGTTGACTATTTTGAATGAAACGCTTGATTGTTCGATGATCACGCTTCAGAAGCTTTGCAATTTTAAGAGTGCTGCATCCCTCTGCAAGATATCTCACTATTTTTGACTTTTCTGAGCCTGTCAAGTCCTTCTTTTGACCCATTTTGCCAAAGGAAAGGAAGTTGCCTAATAATTATGCACACCTGATATAGGGTGTTGATGTCATTAGACCACACCCCTTCTCATTACAGAGATGCACATCACCTAATATGCTTAATTGGTAGTAGGCTTTCGAGCCTATACAGCTTGGAGTAAGACAACATGCATAAAGAGGATGATGTGGTCAAAATACTCATTTGCCTAATAATTCTGCACTCCCTGTATATAAATTACCTTGATATTCCAGAAATATAGATAATTAAGTCCTACGTTGTATTTGCTTGGTTACAACAACCATAATGCTGAAAGGAAGTTGTACTCTGGAAACTGTAGAGTAAACGTTGCCTATCTCTGTTCTACCTAAATGCTTTTTGTAAGATACCACTCTTATTTCATCTCCATCGAAAAGTAAATACAGATTACAAGTGCTGACCACAAGCCAATTCAAACTCTCTGGGCACTTTTGCGGCTCAGCAGACGCTTATACAGAGAAAATAGTTCTATCGAACCTCAGAATTATTTTAGTTTTAGTGCCTCCTACTGAACTCCCCAGCAGACCTTTTCCTCCCAACCAGACCCTTCACTTTTGAACTTTTTCCTATTTCTCCCGAGCTCTTTCCTGAAAGAAAAACTTCCAGTTATTTTTATCATAATATTAAATATTCTTGGTCTGCTTGGTATGCATGGTCTTTAGTCAGAAAAGGGGCACTTCTAAACAAAGAGGAGAAATGAGATGCACTGAAAAGTACAGGGTGTGTGTGCGCGTGCGTGCGTGCGTGTGTGTGTGTGTGTGTGTCGACCATGTTGCAGGAGAGGAGTTTGTGGTAGCATAACACATTTTAGTAGTATAAATAATTATATCTAGCATTTTTATAATATTAAGTATAATAGTAATAAAATGTCAATTTCTTGTAATTTCTTCTTGTGGGACATCTCGGCACTTTTTCTTTTTCTTTAATATCTTGTTGAAAATCCATTCCATAATCTAAGTGAAGTTCTACCCTTAACTGCAACATTTAGACAACTTTTGCTCATTTGGAAAAGTAATCTCCACCTCAACTACAATCTCAAATTGGCTATTTTGTTTAAATAATGCAATTCAAATGTTAAATTCCCTACAATTTACTGTTTAGTGAATAAATCACCTAGCAGCTATCTGTTTGGTGCTGTATTTTGACTTAAAAAAAAATTTGGAGTGCACAACATAAACAAATTAAATGGTTCTTTTCCTGTTTACACTGCGACTATGTATTTTACTTTGTTGTTTTCAGTAATATTCATTATACATTTGCCTAATTATAATTTATATTGCAATATTTTTTTACCTAAAATGAAAGCCAACCATATCAAACTAACCTTATTACTTGAGTTTTTTTACAGTTTGTACCTTTTGCTCTTTGCAAAAGTAAAATTTTAATTAGAATATGGTTGACTAATGGCTAAATAATTAATTACTCTGTGTGTGAAGTCAACGTAAGCTTTTAAATTATAAAACTAGTTTGCATGTCCTCCACCTTGAAAGCTGCAAGCATTTTATTTAGTTTTCGTTTGTATTGTTGTATTTTTGTTTTTTCCACTTTAAAAGACTTGCAGTTTGTTGAATTCTATCTTGTACTCTCTTGCAAGCACCATATAAAGAAATATAAAGAAAATGTGAGACAATATTGGTAGTTGTAGGTGACTCACCATGGTGTTCACTGAGTGGGTTAATAATCCAGGACTAAATACATTACTTACAGAATTGTGTTCTCTTGAAAGTATGGTGTACACAAAGAGGTAAGACACTTTGTCAGAAAGATAACACAGACAAACAGAATAGATATAAATGGATGAGATGAGAGAGGTACCTTGTAAGGTGACATAAATCAGCATACTCTGTGCAGGCTAAGATAACCTTACTAATAGATATCATCTAAGCATACATTAAGATCATTAACCATTTCAGTAGGAAGTAAACAGGTCCTTTATATCATGGTAGTCTTGGCCAGTCATTTGTCAGTAAGCTGTTATTCTTTATATATACTCATATATGTACTCGTTATCAACCTAATTTTGAGAGCATTTGCTTTCTATTAAATAAATCACACTGAAAACATCATGATGCATTCAAAAACCGGGCCCTGCCCTGTGTACTCTTGGTCATTGTTTAAAGGGTAGTCATGGCACTTTACATAATTTATTTTCTTTATGCTGTCTATACATTACTAGCGAAATTGCTCGCCAATGTATAGATTTTGTTCAAAACCACGATGGTAAACTCTCTCCCTCACTCCCATCATTTAGACTTGGCATAGACTCAATGCCGATATCTGCCTGCAAGAGAACATGCCCAGAGGTTTTTCTCTTGCCCAGCTTCAATGCTCGTCAGCACACTAGTTTGCTGATGGTGTCATATCACTACCTTCTGGAGTGGTCAGTCAGGATTTCAGACGGGAGTCCAGTGGGAAAAGAATAAGTGGTCTTTACATTGCATCACGTAGACAGTTTTTTTTCCCCTAGAATCCCTCTCTGTTGCCAATACAATACGTCAGTTTCACTTTGGAAAGCAACCCAAGGCTTCCCAAAGTGATGCAGGGACACAGAAGAAGTTGCCGCCCTCGTAGGTGGGCTAATGGCATTCGTTGAGCAGGTAACTATTGTGAAAATATGACATAAAGAAGGTGGGTGAAAAAAACTATAAGGGACACTGTGGGTAGCATAACAAATTTATTGCACATTTAGGGGTTACCTATAGCGAACGGCTTAAACCCAACGTCTCCTCGCCAGCACTGTTTTGCTATGACCCCTCCAATATCTGCTTTCTGAAAATCTACAAAACGAAATCCTCCTATGATCAATTTATTTTGTGAATGGGGAGCTATCGTTTAGTTTAGACCACTAGCTGCCGCTTTAAGCCAATCAGGGGCTTCCCAGCTCGCAGCAGTCCAAGGCTTACATTTTGAAGATTTTCAGAAAGAAGATGTTGGAGGGTGAAGAGAAAAACTAATCTGGCGAGGAGCATTCAGGGTTAAATTGTTCATGAACAGTTAATCCTGTAGATGTAAGCCAGCTCCAGGAACATCCTTGCACCATAAAAACTTAATTTCATTGTGTTCTAGACAAACAAATGGTCTGTATATGTTGGCATTTAATGGATTGAGTTAATTTGAAAATGTATTTCCATCACCAACCTGGGCACGCTAATGCCGTGGAGAAGAAGGGAGCCAGCAAACTTTGTCTGCACCCAGACCAAGTTATCCACTCTTTCTATTCTATCAGAGCATTGCTGTCAGTTACCACAGCAAAGTTCCAATACTTTGTCTGGCCAGTACTGAAGAAGAAGTAGAAGTCTGTACCTTCTCGGGGTGGGCCAAGGAAGATTCCTCGTCTCCCTGGAATAAGGTAAGGCACAGTTGTTTTTGTTGTGGTTTTTTTTTTTTATTATCTTAACACATTCAAATGGCCCTATCACTACCATACACGGCAGCCCTTATCTTCCTATATACTACAGCTCAAACCGCCCCAAATCTCTACAGCCCCTATCCTCCATATACCATAGTCCCTATCCCCCACATACTGCAGCTTCTATCGACAGCATGCCAGAGCCCCTATACTCACATATGTACAGCCCTTATTACCTCTACATACTACAATCTACATGCCCTACACACTACAGCCCCTATCCCCCACACACTACAACCCCTAAATGCCCTACCCCACCATAGATAAGCTGCAATTCCTATTTACAAACAGCCCTCTCCACTGACACACTACACTACAAACAGCACCATTTACAGACACAAATGAGCTCCTCCCCTCATGCAACCTCACACAAATAATTTCTTAAACAGAAATTCCACAAGTAGCCTTCCCCCATGAGACTCCACAAGGCAGCCAAACAAACAGAATCTGCACACATATAAACCCACAACCCATCCCCTCCACACACACGCATGCACAACACTTCAGGTAGTCTACCCTACACGCAACACCATATGCACACCTCCATCAGTCAAAGTCGCTTTGCTGTGTGATTTGTGATAATCTTGGCCCAATCCAATGCTACTCATAGTTCATAGCTCTTTACAAATATATTTTGTCTGAATATTTAAAAAAAAAAAAAAAAGCTTTAAAATTATATCTATTCCCTAAACAGTTATTTACAATGAGAAAATCTTGGCAGAATTACAATATTACAAATAACTTGGCAGAATAACAGTATTTTTCTGAACTTCACTGCTTTGTTACATAATTTTCAAGGTTTTTTGTTCTTATTTTGTTTTGTTTTAATCACACTGACTCCTTAGTTAATGAAGCCCATAGTTTATATTTATGGATTCACCCCACCTAAAGCAGACTGCACACTTGCAACAACATTCTATTACTTAAAAAAGTTCATCAATATTTAATATGTTTTTGAAGAGCACCTTAACATTCCTGATTATAACCTTGATCTCTCCAGTAGACACATACAGCAACACAGCAGCATCCCAATTACTAAAACTGATCAAATGTTATGGGTTATGGAGCACTGATATATTTCCTCAACAAGTTAACACAGGTTAAATATTTGGATGATAGACAAATCTCTTTACAGTCTTGGTTTATACTATGTCTGATAAGAAAATATGTGTGTGAATTCTTACATAAAGTTAAAAAAAAATCACATGCAAACAAACATATATGATATGTTGGAATAGTGTTTATATTGCATAGAAAGCTTGGCACACTCTAAACTGGAAGTGCCCAATTACAAAATAAAGAAATATAAAATGGATACTCACTTTTAAAGTTAATTCCTTTTGCGTAAATCGCCATGCATTACATCACCAGTTTGCTTATTCAAGAGAGAACCTTTGCTAATCAAGAGCCTCCCGTTCTAGTCTGCAGAGTCTGAACTGTTGGACATGATTGTCTGAAAGGACAAGGGAGAGAAGCTGACCAGCAGACTTCAACGCTCATGGTGCATAACATCTTTTGACGTATAGTTCGAGTCATCAGTTTTCTACTTATGAAAGCTGTTAGCTGAAACACTTCTCCCAGAAACCTCTGTGGTGCTTCTTGGTGACATGTTCAGCTGTGTAATTGGATACCACAGGTTAGGAGGCAGGGGCAAAAAGGAGTATTTTAGAATTTGAGAGGTGGGATAGAGGAGGTAAGATGAAGATGTAGAATTTTGCAAACTACATAAATGGACATGCAAATACATACAGCAAATTTCAGAATTTATTTGAAGGTGATTCTGTATATGCAATAAGTGGAAACATTGTAAAAGTATAGTCTTACTCACTCACTTAATGTGTACCTGTCACAGTACACACAAGTTAAGTCTATTGCAAGAACTGAGTGACAAAGGAGAGAAGGAGAACCCTCATACCCGTGGTTCTTCTGTGTGCCTTCACAGCAATAACAGCACATGCGCATGTTACTGTGCTTATTCCTCTAGATCAATGCTTCCTAAACCAGTTCTCGTGGCCCACCAACATTTCAGGATTTATGTATTTCCTTGTTTTATTCCCATGGAGATACCCAGCAGGTATTATCATGCAGGAAGGGATAGGAGGTTGGCAGTACACACCTACTATACCATGTGTTGTTTTTTTGTTTTGTTTTTTAAATAAAAATTAAAAGACTTAGGGCTGAGTACCAAGCTATAACTTTAAATATGAAATACAAAATACATTTTGTTATTGTGGTAGACATGTATGGAGTGATTTGTTATTGACAAACATATCAAGCTAACCCATCTTCACGCAAATCTCTATAAAGAGCTAAACAGTAGTCACTTAAGAACATTTGGTTCTGCACTGGGGAGTGCCTTGTCATAACTGGCATAGCCAAGCCTCCCAACTGTCACGCTTTCGGTAGGACAGCCCCAATTATAGGGCGCTGTTCTGCTGTCCCACTTTAGTTTCCTGGTTTCACACATCAGCACTGGTCCAGATAGCTGGGAGCCAGCCAGACTGCCTGCCTTGGAGGCCTCGCCCATTAAGGTAGTGGCACAGCTCTGGTCACTGATGCCCTCTTAAGAAGCCTGCCCACTTGTTCCAACTTCCAGAGGCCACATACTGTGAGGTATTCACACCCTTTGCGCACACCTATTAACTGGGTGTTGCATCCAGCTAGCCCTGCATTTGATCAAAACTGGGCCTGAATAAAAAGCTCTGCGTAATACGAAGGTTGGCTCTTTATAATAAAAATCTCTGTATTTTTGTTCTTTGACTCTGTGCAAACTCACATATGTAAGCTGGAAAGAGTGGGGCATACAATCCTGTGGCAGCATGGGTCTATGTGTATCTTATGTAATATTTAATGCAATGGTTCCCATATGTAAACTTGCTCATAACACCATTCTACCATATAGCGCCAGACGCCACTGGACATGTTGTGCTTTATAAAAAATAAATAATAATAATTTCACAGACAAATAGGTTCATATTTTACTTCGACATTTAGTTGCTCGCTGCCAGACATCCCAAGATATAATGGAGCTCAACAGTGAGTGAGAAAATCTGATGTAATTACACGGAAACCTTTTATAAATGTTTAATATTTGATGTAAAAATTTCATTGTAAATTCCAAGCAGCATTATTTTATTGATCCACATTGCTATATAGGATAATGCCTCATTAAGGGCAGCCCTCACATTAACCCTCTTCAGAACAGAGTTCATTTTTCCAAATAAAAATTGAAAAAAAAATAATGGTAACAACTCAGTGGAATACTTAGCTGTTGCAAAATGTTTATTATTCATTGCACACATTGATGTTCTAGGATTCCTAAACAAATAAAATTATCTAAATGTACATACCGTATATACTCGAGTATAAGCCGACCCGAATATAAGCCGAGGCCCCTAATTTTACCCCCAAAAAACTAGGAACTTGAGTATAAGACTAGGGTGGGAAATGCAGCAGCTACTGGTAATTTTCAAAATAAAATTAGATCCTAAAAAAATTATTGAATATTTAATTGAATATTTAATAGTTAATTGAATATTTATTTACAGTGTGTGTATATAATGAATGCAGTGTGTGTGTATGAATGCAGTGTGTGTGTGTATGAGTGCAGTGTGTGTATGAGTGCAGTGTGTGTGTGTGAATGCAGTGTGTAATGCCTTGGTGGGGGGGTGGGCATTTTTATAATTTTTTTTAATTATAATTGTAATATTTTTTTGTTATATTAATTTTTTTTATTATTATTATTTTTTTATATTATTATTTTATTATTATTTTTAATATTTTATTGTATTATTATTTATTTTTTTCGTCCCCCCTCCCTGCTTGATACATGGCAGGGAGGGGGGCTCTCTGGATGAGCACTGTGTAGGAGGCGGGCTGGCAGGAAGCACTTACCTCTCCTGTCAGCTCCCTCCTCCTCCTCCGCGCCGGTCCGTTCAGCACCTCTGTCAGCTCCCAGTCTAAGTCTCGCGAGAGCCGCGCTATGACCCCGCGGCTCTCGCGAGACTTACACTGGGAGCTGACAGAGGGAGCTGACCGGACCGGCGCAGAGGAGAAGGGAGCTGACAGGAGCTGCAGGAGAGGTAAGTAAACGCTCTGCAGCCCCCAGTCTGTATTATGGCAATGTAAATTGCCATAATACAGACAATTGACTCGAGTATAAGCCGAGTTGGGGTTTTTCAGCACAAAAAATGTGCTGAAAAACTCGGCTTATACTCGAGTATATACGGTAATTTTACATTTTTAATTAATCAAGTATTACAAAAATAAATGGGGGTATCTAAACTCCTAATCTTGCAATATTTCAAAGAGTCTGAAATGTTAGCATTGAAGCAAAAGCACCATTTTGCCAAATATATAAGATATAGCAAAGTAGGTATAAAATGGTCAAATAGCCTGTTTTTCATATTTCTAAGGAAGATGCTATCATTTTATTAACGCAGCTTCCAATAATTGCCAATACAGTGTAAAAACAATGTCTGTATATAGGCATAACATTCACCACATACAGTAAGTGCAGTTTTTTGGCCAACACTTGGAATTCCAATTCTAATCGAAAACACAGTTGTTCACTGGAGTTTAAAGGGACACTAAAGTCACCAGAACAACTACAGCTTATTGAATTTGTTCTGGTGAGTAGAATCATTACCTTCAGGCTTTTTGCTGTAAACACTGTCTTTTCAGAGAAAAAACAGTGTTTACATTACAGCCTAGTGATAACTTCACTGGCCACTCTTCAGATGGCTGTTAGAGATCCTTCCTGGGTCATGGATGCCTAAAATGCATCCAAACATTCAGTATCTCCTCCCTCTGCATGCAGACACTGAACTTTCCTCATAGAGATTCATTGATTTAATTCATCTCTATGAGGAGATACTGATTGGCAGGGCTGTGTTTGAATCATGCTGGCTCTGCCCCTGATCTGCCTCCTTGTCAGTCTCAGCCAATCTTATGGGAAAGCATTGTGATTGGATCAGGCCACCACTTCTGATGATGTCAGAGGTCAGAGAAAGTTCACAGGCAGAGGCAGCTTCAGACTTGAATACAAGTAAGATTTTACCATATCTAAGGGGGCTAGATAGAGGTTTTAACACTAAAGGGTCAGGATTACATGTTTGTGTTCCTGACCCTATAGTGCTCCTTTAAATAGTTGAGAACTTTAGTGAGTCTGACTTGGAAAATGTCTTCTAATTTAGCTATTTCACCTAAAATGTAAAATTAATTTTAATTCCAGACAATTCACACTTTAATGAATAAACCTGGGCTATTTTTTCATTTCAGCTACTTTGATCTGCGTTTGGAAATTCAATTTGAATTCTTGACAGTTCACACGCGGTGGATAGAATCGTAATCAGCTGTCTACTGTATCTTGCATTCGACTTAAAAGCTTCAAAAGAAATTGGTGAAGATTGGAAGTGAAATGGAGTGTAAATGAAAGTGGATTTGTGGGTGCAGAATTGAAACCTGCTATCAAGCCTACTTGAAGAAGATCTTTGAGTCACTAAACCTGTAATTATGGGGGAGTGGGAACTGAATTACAGAATTTTAGACCATAATAGTCAAAGCTAGAATTTCCATGATATCCTTATTTCTTTTAAACTGTTATCTTAGGTATACCCCAAACAACAACAACAACAAAAAATAGAAATTCTAAAGATAAAGGGAAACAATAGTGCCAGGAAAACAAAGTTCTTTTCCTGACACTATAGCCCCCTATAGCCCCCTCCCCCCCCCTGTCAAATCACCCTAAACCCCCCTCCTGTCACTTACCTTCAGCGTCGATATCCCTCATCGCTGGTTCGGGCTCCGACTCCGCTCCTCCCCCGCTGACAACAGCAGAGAAGAGATAATGGACATGCGCAGCAATAGTCACGCTCGCATTAGGACTTCTCTCATAGGAAAGCATGTATAATGCTTTCCTATGGGGTTTGGGTGACGCTGGATGTCCTCATACATACCGTGAGGATGTCCAATGTCAGTTAGGTGACCAAAAGTCACCTAATGACCTGGAAGTCCCTTTAGTGGCTGTTTAGTAGACAGCCACCGGTGGTGGAGTTAACCTTCAAAGGTAATGATTGCAGTTTATTAAAAACTGCAATAATTAGCTTTGCAGGTTTAAGGGACCTGGGACACTGCACCCAGACCACTTCAATGAGCTGTAGTGGTCTGGGTGCCTATAGTGTCCCTTTAAATATCAATGTTTCCCCATAAGAGGTACCTATTTTTTTTAATTATTTTTAGCCAGGCTATTTCAACCAGACATATGACAGTTAATATACATATCCCATATTAGATGTAATATATTATCTATTCGTTGTCCTTTATTGTCAAATATGACTCCAAAACACTGGGAACAGCTAAAAAAAAAGTATGTTATAAATATGTAGATTAAGATACATCTAGGGAGCATTTCTTACTGTCTAGGGGGGATTCCGTACTGGTCGGCAAAAATGTCTTCTTCACCTTAGCTTTATAGTCATGCTTAGGTCAAGGGTATATACACATTATCAGCTAGTTTGTATTTCATCTTTACAGCAACATAATAGGTCCACTTCCCTTTAATACCTCAATGACTTTGCTATATACGTTTACGTTCCCCTAAGTCATTCTCTGTAGGGAGCATATAACCCGTCAGCTCAGGTTTACTTCAGACAATAATGACTCATGGGGGCTACAGCCCGTCTTCATTTATATTTATTTATTTTACCGTAGAGCGCACATGCTATTAAATGATAGAAAATTGCAGATTTATAACTGTGGCTATTGAAGCATTTCCAAAATGTTACTGTAAGATATCATTATATATGCAGCCGAGGATACGGAAAAAAAAGTGCTTTAGAGCAGGAAATTCCAGTCTGACCTACAAGGGCTGATAGGTACTGACAGATTTGGGATTTTCTCTAATTAACTTGCAGTCAATCAGCTACCTTTGCTGCATATACCTCTTTTTGAATTGATTGATTTATATGTTAATTAAAAGAAATCCGAGTGTGTTAGAACAGGGTGGCCTGCTAAGACTGGTTGAATGGACCTGCTATAGATTTTATAACAGGGTTGGCAATTTTGTTCATTAAAATAGCAAAATGGAAATCTGGCATTTGTTATCCTAATAATTTGCTGAACAATACAACTACCATTTTTATCAGTGTCAGGATCCCGTGGGCGGCTGCGAGGGGAGGCTGCAATCCGCTCGCGGCACTCACCCTCCAGCCGTCCGCGGTCCCCTTCCTGCCATGTGTTCGGCGGGCGGCATCCTCCCAGCCACGGGTGCCGCCCGCGTCTTCTTCCGGGTCCCCCGGCGGCAGCATGCATGACGCTGCACGCTGGGAGACCGGCCAATTTGTTACACGTCGGGGTCAGTCACCTGACCCGGCGTTAAAGGCACAGTGCCTCAATCACAGTGGGAGGTTTAGATATCTCCCACGTGTGATTGTTAATTCTGATTGGAAATTAGCCAATCAGAATTAACCTTCTGGTTTAAATACTTACCTTTCCTGTTCCTCCCTGCCCTGTTGTGGTCTTTGCTTTATAGTATTGATTCTGAAAGTGTGATTTCTGGTTACGTACTCTCTGGCTTGTTATACTGACTTTGTGACTTTCTCCTACCCTTTGACCTCGGCTTGTTTCTCGTTATTCTGTTTTCTGGTTCCCCTTACTCGGCTTGTCTCCTGACTATTCTGTGTGTGCTTAGCCCGGCCACTCTAAGGACCGGTACTGCACACTTTCTGTGTGTGTGTCTATGTGTGTGTTAGCGTGTTGGGTTCCCCGAATCGTGACAATCAGTCTGTCCATCGGACAGCTGAAATGCCTTTGAAATAGCTATAATTGATTAAGGTTATTAATGAATAAACAAATAATATAAGTAGGGAACTTGTATACAATAGCACTTAGATTATACAAATAGTGGAAAGATTTGCTTACCCTTATATAAGGGTGTAGCCCAAATGGGTAACAGATATGTAAAACAAAATACAAGAAACAAATATAATGCAGATTGTAGCGGCAAAGTGTACCTCAATAGATGATTACTAGATACACTCACATTGGCTGAAGCCTAAATGAAATGGCTCCATTTTAATGCCTCTTAAGGGCAACAGCACACCCCTCTTTAGGTGAAGATGTACCTCCAAATACAACACAAGGATAAAAGGTAACTGTAATGCACCCCCAGTCATAAAAGGGTTAAGTTTAGTAGATCTTCCCCTTCCAGAGACACAGGCACAGCTACTGCAGAACCCCAAACTCCTGAACAGGATACCAAGTAGCACTCCAAACTCCCGAACTGGAACCTCATAGAGAGGCATTGATTCAATTAATCTCTATAAGAAGATGCTGATTGTCCAGGGCTGTGTTTGACTTGTGCTGGCTCTGCCCCTGATCGGCCTCCTTGACAGTCTCAGTCCATCCTATGGGGAAGCACTGTGCTTGGCTCAGACCACCACTTCTGATGATGTCAGCAGACATGGGCAGTTCACAGGCAGACAGGGGCAGAGCCAGAAGCTGCAGAATTGAATACAAGTGAGAGTACTATATTTAGGGTGGCAAGAGTGGACCAGGGGGCCTAGATGGTGGTAACACTATAGGGTCAGGAATACATGTTTGTGTTCCTGACACTATAGTGCTCCTTTAAATTACATTAATTAATAAGGTTCTTTTGGAGACATATGCACTCTATGGTCTGTAACACTAACCTACATCTGCATTCTAACAAATTGCCCTGAGAATCCATAGTGTATATTGTAGCGAAAGCCACTTCGCCACTGTGGTTTGGAGGGGGCTGCTTGCCCGCCTCTTACCCTGTGACTACGGTCCCTGGGCGATTTGGCCCTTTATGCACGGTATTTGGGCATAGTGTGGGTTATTGGGCTGCCCCAGGATTATGGGCCCTCTCATCAGCCCATACGAAACTTAAACCCCATGGCGTTTGAACTGTGTTTGTGGCATCTAAACGCTGTTTGGATATGTTGAGCGCTCAGATCCAAGCCATCTGGGGATGGGTTGAATGTGGGGGTTCTGTTTAGTATAACAGGAGTTATGTATTTTTATGTCTTTTGGTGGTTGCTGGTAACATGTGCTTAATGGAGGCTGTGTTTGTCCCTGGATATAATTAAATCAGCTTCTCCATTGTCTCCAGGATAGAGGATTCTGGGGAACTAGTTTGATCTTCTAAAAACCATGCTTCCAGAAGGTCAAATGCACATTTGTACTAACTTTTGAACCCCTGGTCCAATTCGTATGATTTTTGAGTATGTTGTTCCCCCGAATGGATTGATTGTGTATATGTATTTTTATGCGAATGTGATGTATATTTTGGGAGTTATGAATGTTGTGTAAAAACTGTATTTTCCCTACCTAGGATAATTGTATTTTCCTGTGTGTACAGATAATTAGTTTACAGGTAGAGGGGAGGGCTATGTGTGGGATGTAACTATTGTGTGATTGGTTAATGTACGTTACTGTGTGTGTCCCTCCCCTTCATGGGAGCACCTAATAAAAAGGGCTGCAAGCTAGCAGCCAGAGAGTTCTATTTTTACCCTCAACTTGAGTCCTGTCTCTTATTGGGGGAATCTGCTACAAGGGATTGCTATGCTAGGCATATTCCCTTGCTATAATCACTGAGCTCTTGTAAGAGCTTGTTCCTGCTTCGTTCTGAAGGGAGATAGCTGCAGCCTGCGGTGCTTATGGTGTCTGGTGGAGTGCTTGGAGTCCTTTGGAAGCGCTAGGAGCATCTTTCAACGGAGGTACCCAGTCGGGGTGCCAGTGGATCCGTTACATTGGTGGCAAGCGGTGGGATGGCGTCCTAGTGCGAGGAGAAGCAGCTCAGAGACACCGGTAACGTGTGGAGTTGTGCAGCGTCCCTATCTTCAGCAACATAATGGAACCAGCAGTGGCTACAGCAAGCATGGCGTATAGCTACTCCGTACTAGAGTTTGGCACGATGGTAGGGTTGCGCCTGAAGTTTTACGGACCCAATCCAGAGGAGAAATACGTGCGGTTCGTGTGGGACATGGTGACCCGGAACCTACAACACAGGGCGTTGAGGGAAGGCCAGTGGGCACGTTGGGAGAAACTCCAGCCACAGGTAGAGTGGGACGAGGAAGAAACCGAGGTGGCCGGTGGAGATGGGACCGAGGTCTCTCTACCGGCCCTACAGGGATGCTGGGCACCCGGCCCAGATCCCCAGCGGCAGTATGTTTTACAGGGAGGGGAGACAGTCGGTCTCACTCCCCAGCGGCAGAATGTGTTATTGGAGGAAGAGACAACCGGTCTCCCTCCCCAACAGCAACCAGAGGTACCCGAGGTAGAGGACCTCATAGACTGGTCCTGGGAGGACCCCCTGCAGGCAGGTGGAGATGGGACCGAGATCTCTCCACCGGCCCTACAGGGATGCTGGGCAACCGGCCCAGATCCCCAACTAGAGCTGGAGTTACAGAAAGTAGAGAGCATCGACCTCCCCCCCCAGCAGCAGCCGGAGTACCAGGGGGAGGTAAGTGATATTTCTCCTCCCCAGTCAACTCCTTTGTTCCCTGACCCCCCAGCAGAAGAGCTGGCAACTGGGCAGAGCGCCGCTGGCCTCTGTCCTCCCTTGTTTCCTTCTCCTGAGCCTGACTTTCTACAGGCTGCCTCAGCGGAAGAGCTGGCAACTGGGCAGAGCGCCGCTGGCCTCTGTCCTTCCTTTTTTCCTTACCCTGAGACTACCCCAGCTCTGACCCCGGAGCAGAGCACATCGGGCATCTGGCCCCCAAGTACTCACAGCCATTTGCCCAGCAAGGCCGAGGGTGCCACAGTTTCACCCCACAACTTGGGACCTACAGGCCAGTATGACTTATTGTTGGGGGGCTATTCTGTGAATTCTTTATTGTGGGGGGGCTACACTGCTAAATTTGTTTTGTGGGTTAGACCCTCTGTGAACTATGTACCGTGGGTGGGCCATTCTGTGAATTCTTTATTGTGGGGGGGCTACACTGCTAAATTAGTTTTGTGGGTGGGCTACTCTGCTAATTTTGTTTTATGGGTGGGCTGCCCGACTAATCTAGGTACTGACCGGCAGAAGGTCAGGTACCTGGTTAGTCTACCCCCGAATGGGAAGATATGTAGCGAAAGCCACTTCGCCACTGTGGTTTGGAGGGGGCTGCTTGCCCGCCTCTTACCCTGTGACTACGGTCCCTGGGCGATTTGGCCCTTTATGCACGGTATTTGGGCATAGTGTGGGTTATTGGGCTGCCCCAGGATTATGGGCCTTCTCATCAGCCCATACGAAACTTAAACCCCATGGCGTTTGAACTGTGTTTGTGGCATCTAAACGCTGTTTGGATATGTTGAGCGCTCAGATCCAAGCCATCTGGGGATGGGTTGAATGTGGGGGTTCTGTTTAGTATAACAGGAGTTATGTATTTTTATGTCTTTTGGTGGTTGCTGGTAACATGTGCTTAATGGAGGCTGTGTTTGTCCCTGGATATAATTAAATCAGCTTCTCCATTGTCTCCAGGATAGAGGATTCTGGGGAACTAGTTTGAGCTTCTAAAAACCATGCTTCCAGAAGGTCAAATGCACATTTGTACTAACTTTTGAACCCCTGGTCCAATTCGTATGATTTTTGAGTATGTTGTTCCCCCGAATGGATTGATTGTGTATATGTATTTTTATGCGAATGTGATGTATATTTTGGGAGTTATGAATGTTGTGTAAAAACTGTATTTTCCCTACCTAGGATAATTGTATTTTCCTGTGTGTACAGATAATTAGTTTACAGGTAGAGGGGAGGGCTATGTGTGGGATGTAACTATTGTGTGATTGGTTAATGTACGTTACTGTGTGTGTCCCTCCCCTTCATGGGAGCACCTAATAAAAAGGGCTGCAAGCTAGCAGCCAGAGAGTTCTATTTTTACCCTCAACTTGAGTCCTGTCTCTTATTGGGGGAATCTGCTACAAGGGATTGCTATGCTAGGCATATTCCCTTGCTATAATCACTGAGCTCTTGTAAGAGCTTGTTCCTGCTTCGTTCTGAAGGGAGATAGCTGCAGCCTGCGGTGCTTATGGTGTCTGGTGGAGTGCTTGGAGTCCTTTGGAAGCGCTAGGAGCATCTTTCAACGGAGGTACCCAGTCGGGGTGCCAGTGGATCCGTTACATATATAATTATTATATTGGTACTATACTCGCCCACACACTTGTTTACAGCAAGGAAATTGGTACAGTGGGTACAACTGGAGCAATTGCCAATCACTCTGAGCTCTATCCATGGTTATTTCTAAAGTCCTTATACTGTTTTCCCTACTAACATCTTAGCATTGGAACTCCCAATTCCCATTCATTCCTGTTTGAATACTGTCCTCTCGGTAGCAAACATCCCCTCTCAAAAAATAGGCCATGAGAAGCTAATCCTGTATGTATCCTTTGTACAAATCTATAACCTTCCCTCCAGTATGGATTTCATATACTTGTCTTTATATTCAACAAGAATATGAGAATTCAGTGAATGGGCAAAAGCTCAGAGAAACCTCAATATCTTGCCTTCCGGTTAGTCCCTGTCCAGGTCCATAATCCTGTTCAGTTTGCACGAGAGATACAGCAACCCACTACGATCATTTCATCCTTTGGGTCTTGTCAGTGACGTGTAGTTGACACCTCTCTCAGCATAGTAAGCACTGGGTTCACATTTGGGTTACCCTTACAACTTAGGGAGAGCCAAAGTAAATGCAGTGAAACAAAGTCAGAAAATATGAGAACTCAGAGAACTGGTAAAAGCTCAGAGAAACATCTTCAGTTAGTCCCCGCTCAGGTCTCAAAAATGTTTTTGCTCACTCAATACAACGAGAGCATATACCACTTGTATATAAGACTGATCCCATCCATATGGGCAGGGCTGTCTTAACGCATGGATACACTGGACAGTTGCCCATGGACCCCAGGAACATATGGGGCCCCATAGACCTGCCAATGTTTCTGTATGTAATTCCAGGAGATTTATTCAGAACTTTCAAACCCTCTTTATTAAAATGTTTAGGTGGACTAAATCAGTATCAGCTGTTATCTGTAAATGTGATCTTGCCGTTGGAAATACAAATCTTGACCTTGACGAAAACAACGTACACATCCTAATTGTACATAAGCAAGACAAAATCCACACACATCATTTGTTGAAGCCGTATGCTATAACAAAGTTCTTCTAATATTTTCAATAGTCCATGTCAGTTACCTCCCCTGTTACCTACTCAATGTTTGTGTGGGTCAATCTCTGCTGTACAGCATGTTTTTTTAATGTTTAAAAACAGATTTTGTTGGATGTACCAATAAACAGAAGTTTAATTTTATTGAGAATTTCCATTTTCATTCCTGTGAGTGGTTTTGTAGGCAGGACCCCAGTGCATTTTGCCCAGGGGGCCTATAATGCTGTTAAGATGACCGTGCATTTTAGCAGTCAAGATCCGAAAAGCTGGCAAGTTTCCTCTGCATGAAAGATACAGCAACCACGGATGATAATATCAGCCTTCTTTGGTCCTTGTCAGTGAGGTGTAGCTGATACCCCTTTGGCACAGTGAGCACAGGTCCACGTCTGGATTACCCATAATCTATAACTTTTCCCCCAATTTACCTGCTGCTATGATTGCTGTGAAAATTATTAAAATTCACTTTAAAAAAATCATTAGGTGTCATTGTAATAAACTTTTAAAAAATGAGAAGTGAAAATTTGAGGGCAGTTGTTCTTTTAAGGAGCCCTGCAATTGTTTCTGGGAGTTATTGTTCAAATGTCAACTTTCTACAGTATTATTGGAGTAAAAAATTAGCCTCCCTTTTAACATTGTAGGTTGGTAAGGTGGGGCAGGTTTATGAAGCAAAAACATATTATTGTTTTAATATACTATCAGCGTGACTGTTCAACAAATTTCTGTCGTTCAATTTGTGTCGCATTACCTCCTGAACTGACTGCAATCCAATAAAAATGTGCCCACAGCTCTTTTTTTAAGCTTCATTCATTTTTAATCTGCTGCTATAAAATGTTGATCTTTTTTTATTGCTATTACCTGTTTCAGTTTCAGTAGGGCGTTATGGGTGTGAGTGAGGCCTTCTGATCTTAGTCCCTATACTTGTGCTGCAGAGTTAGCTCATATTTTCTTCTCAACTGTCAATTTACTACATCATCTTTCCATGTCTCCCTCAGTTTCCCATCTTCCCCCTTATCCATGTAACCTTCTCTGCCCTACTCAATTTAATCTCCCCACACTCACCCAAATACATTGAAAACCTAATTTATTATCTTTTACTCTTAATCTCTTAAAGGGACAATGCAGACCCCTAAAACACTTTAGCTTCCTGAAAAGCTTTATGTTTGAATAGTATGTCTACTTTTTTTCATTTTGCAAAAAGTGCAGATTTGAATAGAAAATGACACTTTTATAATATAACCTGGTCACACCCCCTTGGCTTTCAATCAGACAGCAGGTTCTGTTACTTCCTGGTTTCGATAACACGGTGGAGCTAAACTCAAGAGGCAGCAATTGTCCAGACCACCTGCCTTGCAAAGACTTCTCATTGAGCTGCATTGGGAAGTCTGTGATTGGACAGCCACAGAAAGTCTGAGCAGGGTTAGAAGAGGAGGTTTTGCAAAGGCAATAGACAAGAGGAATGCAGGTTTTACAAGCTGTTTTAGATAAAACCACAATAAAAAATGAATAATTAAATGCATGCAAGTTTTAATTTTGGGTGTATCCATAAAACAGTGATTATTTATTTTGTACTTGGACAGTGGATTGTCCCTTGAATACTGTCCTTTTTGGTTTCCCCTCGCCACATTAATATTTGCATTTCACATTTTTTAATTTTTCAGACCTTCCTTGTTGCTCTTTGGCATGTTATCCATGTTAGGTATTTTCTATTTGATCCCCCAAAACATGTCTGACCTGCTCTATTTTGGGGGGCCATATGCACCTTCCTATTTCCTTCCTCTCCTCCTTTTCAGATGTCCCTTATCCTACCTGTTCAGTTTGACCTATTATACCCATTTGTCTCTCTTAACCTCATTGTTCCTGAGGTCCTTTCAGCCTTCAAACCACATTCTTCAGAGAGGAAAAAACTGTATCCCGCCATTCCAGAACCCACTGCAGCACTTATCGATACAGACTATCTCAGTGGCAGCAACACTGTCTATAATATGAGGTTGTTGTTCTTTTAAAATGTTAGTTTTTTGCATCAATTACTTCCAGTGACTTGTTGATCTGGTGTTGAAGGAGTTAATCTTCTAGCTCTAATACAAAAAGATCTGCATTGCACCTGCGTGTGTCAAATGCCGTGAAGGGGTTAAAGAAGCATGGCAGCTCCATTTACATACCATTTCCAGTGATGACATTTAATTATGCTGCTGATTAGTTTCAGTGCTGTTTTTCCACAGAAGTATCTGCTGCAATGCTGATAACTTAGCAGTACTTGATGCAAGTATTTTTTTAATTCTCTTGTTTAATCATGAAAAGCATATGAGCAGAAAAAAAAAATGCAAAAGCGCTGTATTATCCAATAATGCCTTTGTTCACGGATGACATTGTCACTAATGCATGAAAAAATTGATTATTTTCGTCAAAACCCCCAAATAACCACTGGCTTATAAAGCATAATTTCACATTACATACCAACCATAGCTGCTTTTTACATGGAATATTGTTTTCAAAACAACTACAGGATGGCTAGTGTGATGGCCTCTCGGGTGCTGGACTGCAACTCCCATCATGCTTCTTGAACTATGTGCAGGACAAGCCTAATGGGACTTTTAGTCAAACAAGCCTGCAAATCAACAATGACCGGAATGTTTCTCGGTGGCATGGGTGGTGTTGCAAGGCCTATCATATAAAACAGGATTTATAAAAAAAATAAATTAAATAAAAAATATCTATATATCTATATATTACTAGTATATTTTATCCAAACCATGAACATTGCAAATACAAGCTTTTTATCTATTATTTTCAATACATTCATACAAGTCAATATCCTGTTAATGAAAAATGTGAATATTTTTTGAAAATGTGAAATATATAAATATAAAATATTATAATATGCAATTTAACAGCTTGGTTCTCACATAGATAACACTTCACAACTGCGTATAATACTAATGATATCAGTTTAATTAACCATGAAGAGTAAATTTCGCTTTCTCTAGTTTCCAAATACCTCCAAGGGTATCACACTAATTAGCAAGTACATCCAAACTAAGTCCCTTTTCTGTGCCAAAGACCTTTGGCTGTCATCTGCCCTCAAATATCCAAATCTGTACATTCAAGGGCTGACCTATTTTTATGGAATGATCATCTCTACCCAATCTAATTCCCGAAAAATCCTTAAAACATAATTTCTTTAGATAAGATGAGTTGACTTCTCTCGTTCAAGAACTGTATCCATCTCACTCCACAACGTTATCAATTAACAGGATTATACACTAAAACTAAAATGTGAACTGACGGGACTTCAAAGTAAATTTAAATTTAAGGCCGAAATAGCCAAACCAGAGAAATTCTCCAAGTCAGCTTCCCTATTAGTTTGACTACTTTAACCTTCCATTTTAAATTCACTTTCAATTGGTGAATGACTCTGTTAGTGTCTGTTCTAGCACTACATTGTTATCTTACCCTACATCTAAGTTGAACATTTCATTATTTGTATAAGCAAAATATATACTTTTATAATAATTTTATAACTGGCAATACAGTTCACTTTCTGAACACTCTGCAGTTTTACCGGCTGTGTAATTA
This sequence comes from Pelobates fuscus, assembly GCF_036172605.1. Lineage (NCBI taxonomy): Eukaryota > Metazoa > Chordata > Amphibia > Anura > Pelobatidae > Pelobates > Pelobates fuscus. The sequence goes on from NC_086317.1 coordinate 421,465,030, forward strand.
TAGCACAGATAGAGGATGCAACCTCCATTGTAATGGTAGGGACTCAAACAAGAAGCAGAGACTGACAGACAAGTGCTCAGATATGGCGATCACTCAAAAAAAGGGGGAAAAATAAAGGTTCTATAGGTTCCTTTGACTTCCTGGCACCTCAGGGCCCTCAAATGCTCTGATCTCCTCCAAACCTCTCATGGGCCCAAGACAGGTCCCGCAATAAGGTACCACATGCTAGCTAGGTTTTAGAGAGGCAAGCTCCTAGTTAAATCTAACATTTAATCTGGACCTGGTTGTTTATTCTTAACTGTACATTTCTAAAGACCTTATTTATTTAGTTAGTTATAAAAATAAAACTTCCAAATCTTTCAAGATCCAGACTCTTAGTAATCATTTTTTAACATGTTTAAGTAAGAATAAAGATATCATAACAAGTCAAAAACAGGTAAATAAAAAAGAAGCGAGAAGAGTAGGGTATGGGGGATGGTTAGCTCCTCGAATTCGGGGTAACCCGCTCTTTAACCAGAGGTAAAACTATTTAGAAGTATTTCAGTCAGCTTCACGAAACTGACTATCTAAGAGTCGTCTCTAGGCCTTTTCAGCAGTATATTTTTAGTACTGACCCAAAACGGAATTAAAACTATATTAATCTTTTGATTCCACGTTTGCCATTCTGTTACTATTTCTTTGTCTCCCTGAAACTCTAATTTCCTGCTTTCTCTAATAAACAGGGGATTATTACAGCAATAAAACATAACTGCATTTAGTTCTCCCCATGGGTGTCCTACTGTTACTGTCCAAAGAGTAATGTAAAATTGCAGGACAATTCCAGTGCACATTAAACACGAAGGCCTTGGGTCTAATGTAAGTAATAAAAGTCAGGCAGTTTATAGTCCCTATATTAAATTAGACCCCCATAATTGCGATACTTTTCCATAATGGTGGGCTGACATTAATATGGCCATATTTTACTGAATACCTATTTAAAATCTGGAATATGGGTTTATGCAGATATTAGAACATTTACAGCGTGCATAAGGCAGATGTGAAGTAATTTATAGTGTAATGTATCAATATAGGAAGATTAACACTCATACCTGATGGGGAGTTTTTAACTTTAGAAGCTCCGGAACTGTTGTAGCACTACAACACCCACAATGTTTTGCCAGCCTTTAGGCTAAGACAGTGTGCTTGGGCTAGAATGATTGTGCTGTGAAAAAAGCCCTGTGTTCTACAGGCAAGGCTCTGGTAAGCTCCATATTGGATCAGCTCCAAGACCAGTCAGTGGGCGTGAAAAAGTGCAGGGCAAGTGGGTGCTGACATTTTCTTGTGGAGAGTGATTAGAAAGGAATTGTTTATATATTGTTGCAGAGCACAAAATGGAACACACAACAATTATTTCTACAGATGATTTGAGCATTATTTAACTATTTAGATGGACCTATGACACTGCAATAGAGATGTCCCGAATAGTTAGCTGGCGAATAGTTCCTGGCGAACATAGCTTGTTCGCGTTCGCCACGGTGGGCGAACATATGCGATGTTCGGTCCGCCCCCTATTCGTCATCATTGAGTAAACTTTGACGCTGTACCTCACAGTCAGCAGACACATTCCAGCCAATCAGCAGCAGACCCTCCCTCCCAGATCCTCCCACCTCCTGGACAGCATCCATTTTAGATTAATTCGGAAGCTGCATTCTTAGTGAGAGGAGGGACAGTGTAGCTGCTGCTGATTTAATAGGGAAATCGATAGCTAGGCTAGTGTATTCAGTGTCCACTACAGTCCTGAAGGACTCATCTGATCTCTGCTGTAAGGACAGCACCCCAAAAAGCCCTTTTTAGGGCTAGAACATCAGTCTGCTTTTTTTTTTCCCTGTGTAATCTAATTGCAGTTGCCTGCCTGCCAGCGTGGGTATCAGGCTCACAGCGTATACTGTGCCCACTTGCCCAGTGCCACCACTCATATCTGGTGTCACAATAGCTTGCATTTAAAAAAAAAACAACTTTTTTGACTGTAATATAATAGCAGTCAGTTTCCTTCACACATGTGCATTTCAGGGCGTGCCAGGGCACAGTGTCACACCAGTGCAACTCATATCTGGTGTAACAGTAGTGTACATTAAAAAAAATAAAATAGAAATTTGACAGTGAAATAATAGCAGTCAGTTTCCTTCACACGTGTGCGTTTCAGGGCCTGCCAGGGCACAGTGTCACACCAGTGCAACTCATATCTGGTGTAACAGTAGTGTACATAAAAAAAAAAAAAAACTAGAAATTTCACTGTGAAATAATAGCAGTCAGTTTCCTTCACACGTGTGCGTTTCAGGGCCTGCCAGGGCACAGTGTCACACCAGTGCAACTCATATCTGGTGTAACAGTAGTGTACATTTAAAAAAAAATAAACTTTTTTGACTGTGAAATAATAGCAGTCAGTTTCCTTCACACGTGTGCGTTTCAGGGCCTGCCAGGGCACAGTGTCACACCAGTGCAACTCATATCTGGTGTAACAGTAGTGTACATTTAAAAAAATAAATTTGACTGTAATAGATTGAATAGCCGTTAGTTGTCTGCAAGCGTGTGTGTCAGGCCTACAGCGTCTACTCTGCCAACTTCTGCAGTGCACAGTGCCACTCATATCTGTTGTCACAGTAGCTTGCACGCATAGTACCACTAATCGAAAAAAAATGACAGGCAGAAGCAGGCCACCCCGCAGGGGCCGTCGTGGTCGTGGTGCTGTGATTCCCTTTGGCCCTAGAATAATGCCCAGTGTTCAGAGGCCACGTACCCTGAACTCGAAAAGTTCTGAGGACATAGTTGACTGGCTAACACAGGACACCCAATCTTCTACAGCTTCCGCTCGAACCTTGACGCACCATCTTCCTCCAGCTTAGCTTCGGGCACCTCTCAAGTTACCATTCGCCCGTCTGCCGCGCCACCAACACTAGCACCACAGCACCTTGATCTGTCAGAGGAGTTATTTACACATCAGTTGTGTGATGTGTGATGAGTGATGCACAGCCATTATTGCCAGAGGATGTAGATAACAGGCATATGTCTCAGTCAGGCAGCATTACACACATGGACGTACGGTGTGATGATGATGATGTTGTACCCGCTGCTGCTTCCTTTGCTGAGTTGTCAGATACAAGTGAAGCGGTTGATGATGACGATGCGTCCGTGGATGTCACGTGGGTGTCCGCTAGAAGAGAAGAAGAACAGGGGGAAAGTTCAGATGGGGAGACAGAGAGGAGGAGAAGACGAGTTGGAAGCAGGGGGAGGTCGTCGCAAGGAGCTAGTGGCACAGTCAGACAGCATGCATCGGCACCCGGGGTCAGCCAGACAGCACGCCAATCAACGCATGCTGTTGCCACCACCAGAATGCCGTCATTGCAGAGCTCAGCAGTGTGGCATTTTTTTTGTGTGTCTGCCTCTGACAACAGCGATGCCATTTGCAACCTGTGCCAAAAAAAACTGAGTCGTGGGAAGTCCAACACCCACCTAGGTACAACTGCTTTGCGAAGGCACATGATCGCACATCACAAACACCTATGGGATCAACACATGAGTACAAGCAGCACACAAACTCAAAGCCGCCATCCTCCTCCTGGTCCAGCATCTTCAGCCACGTCAACCACTGCTGTCCTCCTTGCCCCCTCTCAACCATCCGTCACTCAGTCTCTCGCCTTGAGCAGTTTCTGCTAATCTGCCCACAGTCAGGTGTCTGTCAAGGACATGTTTGAGCGTAAGAAGCCAATGTCACAAAGTCACCCCCTTGCCCAGCATCTGACAGCTGGCTTGTCTGAACTCTTAGCCCACCAGCTTTTACCATACAAGCTGGGGGAGTCTGAGGCGTTCCAAAAATCTTTAGCTATTGGGACACCGCAGTGGAAGGTACCCGGACAAAATTTATTTGCACAAAAGGCAATCCCCAACCTGTACTCAGATTGTGCAAAAGGAAGTAATGGCATGTCTGGCACACAGTGTTGGGGCAATCTGACCACTGATACCTGGTCTGCAAAGCATGGTCAGGGCAGGTATATCACCTACACTGCGCCTTGGGTAAACCTGCTGACGGCTGCCAAGCATGGAATGCGTGGCATTGCAGAGGAGTTGGTGACACCGCCACGACTTGCTGGCAGGCCTGCTGCCACCTCCTCTACTCCTCCTACTCCATCCTCTTCCATAACCTCCTCGGCTGAGTCCTCTTCTGCTGCTGCGTCTTGCTCCACATCAACGGCCCCCCCCCCAGCTCCCCAGGTACTATTCCACATCCCGGATACGGCAGTGTCACGCCGTCTTGGGGTTGACTTGCCTGAAAGCAGAGAGTCACACCGGACCAGCTCTCCTGTCCGCCCTGAACGCACAGGTGGATCAGTGGCTGACTCCGCACCAACTGGAGATCGGCAAAGTGGTTTGTGACAACGGAAGAAATTTGTTGGCGGCATTGAATTTGGGCAAGTTGAAACATGTGCCGTGCATGGCACATGTGTGTAATCTGATCGTACAACGCTTTGTGCATAAGTACCCAGGCTTACAGGACATCCTGAAGCAGGCCAGGAAGGTGTGTGGCCATTTCAGGCATTCCTACACGGCCATGGCGCACTTTTCAGATATCCAGCAGCGAAAACAACATGTCAGTGAGGCGCTTGATTTGCGAAAGCTCGACACGTTGGAATTCCACACTCTTAATGTTCGACCGCCTGCTCCAACAAGAAAAAGCCGTTAACGACTATTTGTATGACCAGGGTGCTCAGACAGCCTCCGCGGAGCTGGGAATTTTTTTGCCACGTTACTGGACGCTCATGCGCAATACCTGTAGGCTCATGCGTCCTTTTGAGGAGGTGACAAACCTAGTCAGTCGCACTGAAGGCACCATCAGCGACATCATACCATTTGTTTTCTTCCTGGAGCGTGCCCTGCGAAGAGTGTTGGATCAGGCCATAGATGAGCGTGAAGAGGAAGAGGAAGAGTTGTGGTCACCATCACCACCAGAAACAGCCTTATCAGCATCGCTTGCTGGACCTGCGGCAACGCTGGAAGAGGATTGTGAGGAAGAGGAGTCAGAGGAGGAATGTGGCTTTGAGGAGGAGGAGGAAGACCAACCACAACAGGCATCCCAGGGTGCTCGTTGTCACCTATCTGGTACCCGTGGGGTTATACGTGGCTGGGGGGAAGAACATACCTTCAGTGAGATCACTGAGGATGAGGAACGGGACATGAGTAGCTCGGCATCCAACCTTGTGCAAATGGGGTCTCTGATGCTGTTGTGCCTGTTAAGGGACCCTCGTATAAAAAGGCTGAAGGAGAACGACCTGTACTGGGTGTCCACGCTACTAGATCCCCGGTATAAGCAGAAAGTGCCTGAAATGTTACAGAATTACCGCAAGTCGGAAAGGATGCAGCAGTTCCAAAATAAATTAAAAAGTATGCTTTACACAGCGTATAAGGGTGATGTCACAGCACAACGGGAATCTAACAGGGGAAGAGGTGAAAGTAATCCTCCTCCTTCCACGACCACGCCGGCAAGGACAGGACGCTTTACAGACGTGTTGTTGATGGAGGACATGCAGAGCTTTTTAAGTCCTACGCATCGCCACAGCCCTTCGGGGTCCACCCTCAGAGAACGACTCGACCGACAGGTAGCAGACTACCTCGCCTTAACTGCAGATATCGACACTCTGAGGAGCGATGAACCCCTTGACTACTGGGTGTGCAGGCTTGACCTGTGGCCTGAGCTATCCCAATTTGCGATAGAACTTCTGGCCTGCCCCGCTTCAAGTGTCCTGTCAGAAAGGACCTTCAGTGCAGCAGGAGGTATTGTCACTGAGAAGAGAAGTCGCCTAGGTCAAAAAAGTCTAGATTACCTCACCTTTATTAAGATGAATGAGGGATGGATCCCGAAGGGACTGACAGTGGGCGATACATTCGACTAAAAAAGGCCTGATGAGGGGGACGTAACAGGGATTAAACTGATAAGAATAGTACTACTTAACACACCACTCCTATCTGGTGGCACATTAGATTACACGCGCAGTGCCCCAAATTTGAAGTAGGAGGACCAACCAAGCATATTTTTCCATCTCCCTGTTCCTAAAATCGATGCCATATACACATCCCCTGATAGGGGACGTAACAGGGATTAATCTGATAGGAATAGTACTACTTAACACACCTTATAATAACGCAGAGAGAGGCAACGCAGAGAGAGGAGTCTGAAGAAGAGGAGTCAGAGGAAAAAGGTGGCTTTGAGGAGGAGGAAGACCAAACACAGCAGGCGTCCCAGGGGGCTTGTTGTCACCTTTCGGGGACCCTTGGTGTTGTATATGGCTGGGTGGAGGAAGAGACCTTCAATGACATCAGTGAGGACAAGGAACGGGACATGGCTAGCTTGGTATCCAACCTTGTGCAAATGGGGAGTTTGCGGTTGTGCAAATGGACTGTTTGCGGTTGTTTGCGGTGCGTTAAACGTGGAGTTTGGTCTGTCACTGTGAAGCGGGCGTAACCCTTACACTACCTGATCGATACAACATCATACCTGATGTTTTAAAGCACGTTATTCCAAACAATTTAGGAATGTTAGGTGATTTATGCCCTTTATGGATTCAAACCAGACTCTGCATCAACTATGTCATTTTCCATGGGAGTTTTGCCATGGAACCCCCTCCGGCATGCCACAGTCCAGGTGTTAGTCCCCTTGAAACAACTTTTTCATCACTATTGTGGCCAGAAAGAGTCCCTGTGGGTTTTAAAATTCACCTGCCTATTGAAGTCTATGGCGGTTCGCCCGGTTCGCCCGTTCGTGAACATTTGCTGAAATTCGCGTTCGCCATTTGCGAACGGAAAATGTTATGTTCGCGACATCTCTACACTGCAACCCATAGACAAGAGGTTGTTTTGAGGCCAGATATGTTAATAATCAATATAGTGTTTTATATATATATATACACACACACACACACACGTATTCACCTGCAGGGGGTAGACAGATCACTTGCAGCATTTTTTTCTGAGATGGTATTTGCTAAGAAAGGTAGTAATGTTTTTTATATATAGATTAAAACTGTGACAGGGAAGGAAAAACTATGACAGGGAAGAGTTGTGAAGATTAAATGGACAGCAAGAGATGAAATTAAGTTTAAAGGACCACTCTAGCTTAATGAAGTGGTCTGGGTGCCTGGTCCCTCTAGGATTAACCCTTTTTTTTTATAAACATAGAAGTTTCAGAGAAACTGCTATGTTTATAATAGGGTTAATCCAGCCTCCAAATCCTCTAGTGGCTGTCTCACTGACAGCCGCTAGAGGCGCTTGCGTGATTCTCACTGTGAAAATCACAGTGAGAGCACGCAAGCGTCCATAGGAAAGCATTGCAAATGCTTTCCTATGAGACCGGCTGAATGCGCGCGCAGCTCTTGCCGCGCATGCTCATTCAGCCTGAAAGGGAGGATCAGAGGCGGAGAGGAGGAGGAGAGCTCCCCGCCCGGCGCTGGAATAAAGGTAAGTTTTAACCCTTTACTTTCCCCAGAGCCCGGCGGGAGGGCGTCCCTGAGGGTGGGGGCACCCTCAGGGCACTATAGTGCCAGGAAAACGAGTATGTTTTCCTGGCACTATAGTGGTCCTTTAAGATAAGTCGAATGGGGCTTTGGCTGGAAATTTGACCAGGCCCCACAATTCCAATGATAACCGTTTCTTAAAAGTGTGCATTCAGAAGAAGGATAATTAACTATTATTATATTATAAGATGAGAAAATAATTTGAGGCATATATAGGTCCTATTCCATAATAAATGTGCATGATATTTATTAACATATTTACCAAAGCAAACTCTCAAGCAAATCAGGGCTAAAGTGCTTCATTAGGAACAATAGCAACAATTCCAATAGAATCGTCCAGATTTAGAATTTTAAATACAAGCTTTAGGCTTGCCTTGATAAGGATAGCTCATTCATTCATTTGATTAGTTTTGACCCAGGGGAGAAGTAAAGTCTGCTCCATTTCCTGAGGTCAAAGCAATTTTCCCACTATTCTAACCTTCCTCCTGCTGCTTCATTCAGCGTTCGAACGCAGTCGAAACTACCGAATTTCTTCCTAACAGAATGTGAACAGTTTGTCCATACATGGTAGGACAAGATTCAGGACTTTTGTTCGGATCTAAATTTTATACGAATTAATGAAACTCTGCTTCTATACGTGCCGTGAGTAGATAGCTCCCTAATTCCCACGGTATTAGGGAGCTATCTACTAAAATGCTGAAAGACCTAACTTGGTCTTTCAGCCAAATTTACTAATACGAAGTAAATATTACTTAGTATTGGTAATAAATCTGCCCCTACTCGCTATACCACGAGTAGGGGCATGTCTACTAAACAGTGAGCAGCCAGTAGCGTGGCAGGTGGGGGCCCTTAAGTTACAATGGGGGGGGGGGGAACTATGGTCCACCCCCTTTGAGCCTTGCCTGATTGCTACCTGCAAGGCTCAAGATTTACCTATCGGCGCACTCTGAGTTAAATCAGAGCAGCTCTGAGTCAAATTGCAGTGCGTGGGAAGGCTTTATAAGCCTTTCCCTGCCCTGCGGAGCTCAGTCTGTGCGATGCCCTTTGCTGGGTGAAGATGGATTATTATTTTAGCATTTTTTTTCTGCATTTTTTTCTATTTTGCCCTCGGGTTTTTATTTTATTTTATAAATTAGACGGGAATTATGTATTTTGGCTCTTACCATGGATTTTGGCTCTGGGTTATGGCTGAAAAAATAAGGTTTTATAAGAAAGAATACTAATTCAATTTTTTTTTTTTTTTTTTTAAATCTGGTATTTAGGTTTATTGGTTCCCCCTCACTATTTTTTGGTAGGTATTAATTTAATTTTATTTGGGTGAGGGGTGACTAGGTCCTTGGGGACCCCTAGTCACCTTCGGAGAGGTGTCATTTCTACATTTAGCCTGCACCCATCACCCATGGGGGGGCTGGGTGGGGGGACAATAGGTTCCCCCCCTATTGTAACTTATTGCTCCCACCCACTGCTCATGGGTGGGGGAGGGGGGGGTGGACAATAGGTCCCCCCCTATTGTAAATTAATGGCCGCCACCCGCCGCACATGGGTGGGGGCCAGGGAGGAGGGTGGACAAAAGGCCACCCCTGTTGTATTTTAGGGTCCCCACCCACTGCGCATGGGTAGGGGGCCAGGGGGTGGACAATAGGTTGCCCCTATTGTAACTTAAGGTCCCCCACCTGTAGCGCATGGGTGGCAGCCAGGGGGATGAGTGGACAATAGGTCTTTCCCCATTGTAACTTAAGTGCCCCCACCCGCTGCGCATAGGTGGGGGTGGGGTGTGGACAATAGGCCCCCCCTATTGTAACTTAAGGGCCCCCACCTGCTGTGCATGAGTGGGGGGCAGGGGGGTGGACAATAGGTCCCCCCATTGTAAATTAAGGGCCCCCACCTGCCGCACATGGGTGGGGGACGGGAGGTGGACAATAGGTCCCACTTTGTTGTAACTTAAGAGCCCCCACCTGCTGCGCAGGGGGGTGGACAATAGGTCCCCCCCATTGTTACTTAAGGACCCCACTCGCTGCCCATGGGTGGGGAACGGGGGTTGGACAATAGGAGGGGCGGGACAATAGGGCCTCACCTACATTGTAGCTTGGGGCCCCCACCTGCCACTCATGGGTGGGGGCCGAGAGAGCACACTAGGTCCCCCCATAGTGGCCCCCACTATTGGTGCACGAGTGGGTGTTCAGGTGGGACACTTTTTCCTCCCCGTTAATTATTTCTATAGGTGCCCCAAAAGGGGCACTTTATTAAAGTAGTGGCATTTTTTTTTTTTATAAATAACAGTGAGCAGCCACTGTTTAGTAGACATTCCCTTACTTACGGTATAGCGAGTAGGGCCAGATTTATTAATAATACTAAGTAAATATTACTTTAGGTCTTTCAGCCTTTTAGTAGATAGTTCTATGATACTGTGGGAATTAGGGAGCTATCTACTCGCGGTATGAATAGGAATTTCGTCCTAACACAAATGGACAAACTGTTCTCATTCTGTTAGGATGAAATCTGGTAGATTCGCCGGTGTCGAACACTGAATGAAGCAACAGGAGGAAGATGAGAATTGTGGGAAAATTGCTTTGACCTCATGAAATGGAGCGGACTTTGCTTCTCCCCTGGGTCATAGCTGGTCAAGCGTAGGAAAAATAAACAAGACAAGTCCCTACTTTGTCTTATGTTTTAAAGAAATCTAGAGCAGACAGGAAAAAATGAAGAACAGATCCTGAGAGAGGGAGAGAAGAGGAAGCGATTGAGGAAAGGTAAGTTCGGCATGACAGTGCCGCTTTAAGGTTGGATTAAGTATTAGGTTTTAGCAGTTTTGCATTGGGGTTATGAGGTGTGGTCAGGAATTAGGATTACAGATAAGGGTAGGAGCTAGCAGTAATTATTAGGGTTAGGGCATAGAGGGTCAAGGCTTTTTACCCTATGCAGCCTCACTCAATAAGCACTCATTAAATGAAAACTCCATTACTGTGGCAACATTTTAAGATCACTATTATAATGAGTTCTAATAAAAATACAAAAATAAAAAATGTCTCCTCAACAACAGTAAATCAGCATCACTCACTTTGCTGTCTCTGTTGTCAGAGTTTGAGCATAAATGGGCAATCAAGATGAGAATGAAGGAAGGCTGTTACGTGAGGCATTTCTCATTGTCATGGAAACAGCTAACATGTTCATCATGGACTAAGTTTCAAGCAGAAAACATGCAATTATGTAACATTTTCAAATAAAAGTGAATCCAATGGTTTCTGCTTTGATGTCAGGACCAACTCACCAGTGCTGGCATTTATTTCCATATATGCTTTTAGGATTTCCTTTTTATTTTTTATTTTTTTATATTTTTAACAAATGTGAACTGTTTTTGTTTGTTTGTTTTTCAGTTTTTTTTTTTTTATAAATTGACAAGCAACCGCTCCACTTCCTGTATATAGCAAATTATATAGCAAATTATATAGCTAATGCTGGCTGAGGTTCTTGAGATTTGCATTCCTTAGCAGATAAAGAGCCTCAGGTAGTCAAAACATGATCTCCAATTTTAACCCCTTTGGGTGTCAGATTGGAAATGCAAAAGTATTGTCTGTCCCTCCCTCACAACCAAGGAGTTAACTGATAAGATAAGTTTTTCGGAGCCTTTTGGATAAGCAACACATTTGCCCACAAAACGTTAAGGCTACTGGAGATGACAGACTGAGCCGAAGTGATGAAGCAGTAGTAGAACAGAGATAGGGAAGACACAATATCCCCTTGATACAAGTAGACAGCTCTTTAACAAATGTAACGTCCCTTTTCAATTTCACGCTCGTCATTGCGATAAGATATATTCTGTGGTAATTACATTCTGATATTGATATGCAGAATTAGTATTCTACCATTTTTCTGTACAAATAAATTACAAACATAATTCCATGCCATCTCTGCGTTCAACTCTCTCACTTTCGGGCAGATTCCTTGTGAATAGTGAAAGCAGAATGAATTGCTAAAGATTTGTCTGCTCAATTGGTCATTCTTATCATTCTGGTCATCTCATTATGATCGCAGTTATATCTTTCTTTGCACTTGTGTACCCAGAAGATGCCCAGATTCACTTGAATAAATAGGAATTTCAAGAATGAGTTGACTCCGAAACACTTGGAAGTATGGTACTGGTCCAGTAGGCTCCTGTCCTCCAGCATTCTCTGAGCTCACAATGCTAGAGATGTAAACTAACAGATATCTCTATATCTATACTAAAACAACACACTGTCAGATCTATTCATTACACAGAGCATAGAGGAAGTAAAAAGTGAAATTTAGGCAGCTGACTTTGAGAATTCTTGTAACTTCTATTTCGTCCTAAAATATAAATTCATTTTTTTGAAGGGTAAGTTCCTTAACCCCTTAAGGACCAAACTTCTGGAATAAAAGGGAATCATGACATGTCATGTGTCCTTAAGGGGTTACATCACTAAAAAAGCTACCTAGAATTTGGTTTTACTGCATAGATGGATTGCACTGCAGTTTGAGGAGATAGGACTGAGGAAACCACCCTCCGGACTACTCATGTGGCCACAATGGCAGACTTTAACTTTTGTACCCATACCAACTTTCATCAACTCTTAAATTCATCTATCCAACTCTTGGATTCATCTATTATAATATCGAGATGATGGGTGCACTTAGCACCTAACCCAGTCCACCCAGGGTCAGATTTACATCACAAGCAGTCAAAAAACAACAACAACAGCATTTGCATTGCTGATATTTTTGCAATACTGGTACCGGCCCCAAATACCAGCTGTTAAAGTACTGCCAGGTGGCAAAGCTACCATACTAGTGATAGCTAATTTGTCCGTGCAATTTAGAAGCTCAATTTAACCCTTGTGACAGTTTCACCTTGGATTTATTATCATTTTTTTAGAACAGATACAATGATATTGTTTACAGTTGGGCAGTTTGTTGATATCTCTAGTACTGTAAAGTCAAAGAAAGCGGGCCAAATTGAAAACGTATTGACAAGTGCCAAATGTATCAAAATGAACCCCCTACTAGGGTTTAATATGTAATAACTTAACTACCAACACAAATTTACATGCTCACCTGTGGAGATGATTTTGTAAATAACTGAGATACTGAATGATTTACCTGCGCTTACATGGGGTAACCAACATGCTGATAAGCCATATATTAAGTTACTTGTGACATCACTTCATGTAATTTTTTTGAAGGAACATTCCAAGCATGACCATCCCACTGTAGTTGTTATGGTGCTAGTAGTGTCCTGGCACCATCTCAGATTAAGTAGTCAAACCATTTAAGAGCAGGTTGACAACTTGCTACTGCCTTCACTCTCAGCTAATGGGTGTTGTCCTTTATGACCAGAGTTAGCTTCTGGCACCAGAGGAGGCTGCAGTGGTTATAGTGCTTGTAGTGTTCTTTCAAATCCTGCAGAAAAAATATATATGTTAACATAAATATCCTGCTAGACCAATAACTCCTGGCTCATGTGACATGGTAAAAATGAGGGCGACATAGCATCCAGGCCACGTTGTTGACATGAAGTAGACTGGGTGCCTATAGTGTTCCTTTAAGAACAGTTACATGGAACCTGGCAACTAATAATTTGGATTCCAATATTGTTGAATGGGTAAGGCAGTGGCTGAGTAACAGGAAACAGAGGGTTGTAGTCAATGGAGTATATTCAAAGCATGGTCTTGTCACCAGTGAGGTACCTCAGGGATCTGTACTTAGACCCATTCTCTTAAATATTAGAGATGCTCATGGGCAAAAAATTTGGTTCGGTTCGAAAATTCGGGTAAGAAAAATTCGGCAGTTCGGTTCGGAACTTCGGCAATTCGGGACTTCAGCAATTCGAAACTTTGGCAATTCAGGACTGTCATCATTCACACAATTTTCCCTCCCTCTCTTGTTTTTCCACTTTTCAGAATTCCAAAGCACTTCGGCACTTCCGAAATTCGTCACATTGGCAATTCGTCACTTCCGAAATTCGGCGCTTCGGACATTCGGAAGCATCCGAATGTCCGAATTTCCAGAAATTCGGCCGAATTCACATTCGGAATGAAACTAATTGCACATATCTATTTAATATTTTTATTCGTGATATTGCAGAAGGTCTTGGTGGTAAGGTATGTCTTTTTGCTGATGATACTAAGATATGTAACAAGGTTGATGTTCCAGGAGGAATAAGCCAAATGGCTAATGATTTAGGTAAACTAGAAAAATGGTCAGAGTTGTGGCAGCTGACATTTAATGTGGATAAGTGCAAGATAATGCATCTTGGACGTAAAAACCTGAAGGCAGAGTACAGAAATTTGATAGAGTCCTAACCACAACATCTGAGGAAAGGGATTTAGGTGTAATTATTTCAGATGACTTAAAGGTAGGCAGACAATCTAATAGAGTAGTAGGAAATGCTAGCAGAATGCTTGGTTGTATAGAGAGAGGTATTACAGTACTCACTTGGAGTATTGTACGCAGTACTGGCGACTGTATCTCCAGAAGGATGTTGATACTTTAGAAAGAGTTCAGAGAAGGGCTACAAAACTGGTTCATGGATTACAGGATAAAACTTACAAGGAAAGGTTAAAGGATCTTAAGATGTATAGCTTGGAGGGAAGACGAGACGGGGGGATATGATAGAAACCTTTAAATACATAAAGGGAATCAACACAGGTGAAGACTATATTTAAAAGAAGAAAAACTACCACAACAAGAGGACATAGTCTTAAATGAGTGGAGCAAAGGTTTAAAAATAATATCAGGAAGTATTACTTCACTGAGAGGGTAGTGGATGCATGGAATTGCCTTCCAGCTGAAGTGGTAGAGGTTAACACAGTAAAGGAGTTTAAGCATTAGGCATAAGGCTACCCTAACTATAAGATAAGGCTAGGGACTAATGAAAGTATTTAGAAAATTGGGCAGACTAGATGAGCCGAATGGTTCTTATCTGCCGTCACATTCTATGTTTCTATGTTTCTATGTTTCTATTGGTCTGTACAATTTGTGTCCTGTGCCCCTTCAGGTCCAGTGAGTGTTCCTCTGGCCTGAAAAGTTGTATAAAAATCCAACCTGTACCATTAAACTCTCAGGTCATCTTGCACCTTCATGAAGTTTTGGTTCATGTTTGGGGGATTGGAGAACTACACTCTGGGGATTGCTATAATCACTATACTCCCCTGAGTATAATCACTAAGCTCTTGTAAGAGCTGTTCCTGCTACGCTCTCTGTACTAAGAGAGGCCTACCCACTGGAAGCCGGATCCTGGTCTTGGGTTAAGGGTGGGTGGAGGAAGGTGAGACCCCAACCAAGCTGCGGCTGTTCGTAGGGGTTTACGGTAGTAATGGTGTTCCAGTGCAGTGCTTATGGTGCTCGCAAGTACTTGGAAGCAGTGATTGACGGAGGTACCCGGTCGGGGTGCCAGGCGGTCCATCACACCTTGTAAAGCAGGAAGAGGTAACCGAGGCTGAGGGTCATGGAGGTGTAAGTGCCCTGGGACAAAAGTCCATTACATTTGGAGGCACTGTTGAGATGTGTCTGGGTACTTTCAACCAAGTAGTGTTAGACCCATAGCCAATGGTGGCATTTGTAACTGAGTGGACCATTTATCAGAGAATACCTTTTTACCAGGCCCTGATAGTATGCAATGTACCACCTCATAACCATACCACCCGCTTCATTAGTGAGTTAGACAAGGGACTGTAGTAACCATCAGGGATGTGCTGATAGACCAGACAGGAAAGAAATATATTCTGGTTTACGCCCTTACAGATCTCAGAGATTGTTTAAGGCCTGCAGGCCTTCTTTTAAGTGAAGCAACATTACAATCTTGTCTGATTCTATACTACTGGCAAAACAAACATGAGAGGTTGTCTGAATATGTAACCGAACTATGTGTGTTTTGGGAGAGTTTGATGGATACAGATATAGTGTCACCTGAATAAAAACAGGTGGGTAGGTGCAGCGCTTCAGTAATCCTTGACAAGGGTATATGTGGAGAGAACCAGAAAATAAATAATAGTGTAGTATTTAAAACTGTAGTGGTGATAGGTAAAATGAAAGATGTGCACTCACACTTTCCTGGAACTTCAAAACAGCTCCAGTGTATGCGCCTGGGTGGCATAATCCCTGCCTATGGATCAAGTGTAGAGGTAAGTCTTCGAATTATAGGTGTGGTAGGGGGTATCCTCATAAAAATAAACTAATAAAGGAGGAGGAGCCAGGTTTTATGGCTCCATTACACGTGAGTGTACATTTTATAGTTTTTACCTACCCTTGCTTCATAGCTCTACATACTTCACCATATACGATTTTTTTTTTTGATTTTTTTATGAGGATAAAAAATACCTTGTCAAGGATTACTTAAGCGCTGCACCTACCCCCCTGTTTTTATCCAGTTTTCTGATCAGAAAAGAGAGACTCCTTTGTGGTGTTCAAGCTGCTTTTGGATTATTATCACTATGCTTCCGCACTGAATTTATTTTTGTATGATAGTGTCACCTGGGCAAGCCGATGTGAAGTTGACAAAGAAAATATTGCGGGGTGCTTTACCTGAAGACCCAGTAATTGTGACTCTGCAAGCGGGGCTAACCAAAGCAGCTCTAGATTAAATTTCACTTATTACCCAAGTGAAGGAGATTGAGAGTCAAATATTCCTCTTACTACCTCAACGAAGGGAGAGGAAATGTTTTACATGAGACCAGCCAGGATATTTTGCCCAGGAATGCCCCACCTCACGAGGAGAGAATAAGGATGTTCTAGTTGCAGAACCCGAGGAAGCCTGGTTAGTCTCCTTCAAGAAAAGGAAGTAGAAAATGTGAAAAGATGTTTTGGCAAAAACTTATAGCTTGCAAGCCAACTCCAGAGTGGGGCCCAGGTCTATAATATAAATGCTAGTAAATGATCTCCATACTTCAGCACTCTTAGATACAGGGTCGCAAGTGACTATAATTTACCGGTCATTCTATGATTAGCATCTGAAGCATGTGCACTTACTACCAGCTGAGAATATGCAGCTGTGGGGCATGGGTGCTCTCCAAATTACGAGGACTTCCCATTTAAAAGATCAAAGAGCCAGAGGGTCACACCAAGGCCTGACACAGGAACCACCTGATACCAGTGCTATGCTCCCAAGATGGAGAGCCTCAGGAAAAAAATGAAGAGAGTGAGGGAAGAGTTTAATCGCTTGTGAGGAAAATAGAAAAGACAGTGCAGGACTGGCACAGTGAAGGAACTAAGGAAGGGGTTTTAGAATCCACTGACCCTAGTGATGAGTGGTGGATGGTTCAAGAAGACTCATCTCACCAATTGCCTCCCTCTACTCCTGTAGACTTCTCTAGATTGCATCCAAACAGACCCAGCTTTGTGCATGGGACTTCAAAGAGAGCCTCTGATAACCTCCCCACCCAAGTGGCAGGAGCTGAAGACTCCCATAGACACCATGGACTTCCTCAAACAGAACTGAGACAGGGTACTAGAGTACGGCAGCCTGCCAGAGTTCTTACTTGTGATCAAGTTGGAGAACCCAGCTATATTCCAATGCCCCTGGAACTCTCGAAAATGATTAATTTTCTGTAGGCAAATTCAGAAATGCTAAATGTTGGAAACCTTCTGTGCTAGAGTAGACAACCCTAGTAGATATTTGATAGTTGGAATGTGTCTAGTTAGGATTCTTAGTGCAGGATTATGTCTGTGTTTTGGTTTTTTTTTCCGTATATGTTCTATTTTCAGTTTGCTTCCTGATCAGACCATGCCAGTGAAGGACAAGAATGTTATGAGGGGGGGAATGTAACCTCTCACATTTTTCCTTCTGCACCACTGGAACTATTGAACAATGGCACCTGACAGGCAGGGGTCATGTGACCGATTCAGCCAATAGAGGCATCCCTGAGCTGGAACTCTCCAAAACAGGGGGAGACACAGGTGGAGAACAACATGCTGCAGCAGTGAAGGTGTCTGAGGCCTAGCTGTGGAGCTGAGTGAATCCAGTGTTGGCTGCCAGCTGCTCCCTGATCCAGTGACAGAGCTGTGGAGCAGGATTCAGACACAGAAAATGGCTTCCCGATTGTATGTACCCCAACTCCCTTATAGAGGACTCTCAGGATTCCCTTGTAAAGCAGGACGAGGTAACCAAGGATGAGGATCACAGGGGCAACAGGCCATTATAGATAAATATATTAAAATTAAACCAACTGACAACATCTTAAAAGGATGGCTCATGGAGAGTAGATATGTTCTGTGATCAAGCTCCACTCAAATACAAAATGCATCAGACTTCTATATCCGAATGTTGCTATATTGTATTCCTGTGTTTTCTTATCATGAAAGCTATGTGCATTTTTTTTTTTAAGAAGACTTTAATAAACGTTTGCATTTTCCAAGTACGTTTTATCTAACACTAAAATGACTAAGTACGGGGAACACTGTCTAGTCTAGAGTGTATTCAAAAATGAAAACACTCATAAAGAAAACCGGTCAATAGGAAATTATGATCCGATGAGATTAACAAAGATAATGCGAACACAACATGGAATATAAATTTAGTAAACATAATACAAAGCACTAAATGTGAAATGGGATCTTATACTAATGAAACCACCCAGCAGTGTAATTGAAGGATGAAGATGCACACAAAATTTCACAATAATTACTGTGCCCCCAGTTGGACACAACGCAACCCAGAAAAATTGCTCCACACAGGATCGAGGATTCTGAGGAAAAAAGAGGAAAAAAATGAAAGCAAAAAAAAAATATTTTTTTTCAATACCAACAGCACAGGACTGAATATGACTATGTGTAACTGGATTTGTTTATCTAGCATGTCTTGTTTTACGCATTTGCTTTTTAAATTCTACGGACATGCTTCTGTATATATGTGTGAGTATTTATGTTTATACAGATATGCTTGCTTATAAGATTGAAGTTCCTTAATAATTCTTTCCTTTATTACAGCCATCTCTTCTGCTACCTATTTGGCTGTGTTTTTTTTTTGTTTGTTTTTTTTGCTCTCCTCATTCATTCAACCTACAAATATGTATGACTGCCTTGACTTGTACCTTTTTTTTTCCCTGTATAGACAATTTTATTTGCCTGTTTTTGGTCAAAGTTCTTTAATGCAGTTCAAATTTTGACTTCAGTGTTTCAGTTTTTACACTGAATTTATTCTCTTGTTGAAATATCATTGGTTAAGAAGAGAAGAAGATAATCTGTCTATCCCAAACTTCCACTTGACATTGCGAAAGAAGACAAAGTGAAAACAGAACAGCTAATGTGTTGGCAACTCTGGAAATGAAAATATTTCCGATTATGAACCATCATCACCAGAGACAGTTATTGTCTCCAAAGGACATTGTGCTGTACTAGCACAACACTCAAGTATTAATTCAAGAGAGCATTGTTAGGAATTCAAAGTGAATTTCAAATTTAAAGCCGAAATATTCAAACTGAAAACAGAACTGGAGTTTTTTTTTCTTCTAATTTTGCTTTTTTTTCGTCTAAATGTTAAAATTCACTTTTAAGTACCAACAATTCTCACTTTATTGAATAACGCTGACAATGGGCTCTACGCAGACCAGAAAGTAGATCTACCAGAAAGTAGATTATAATAATATGAAAAGAAAGCTCATTTCGCCCTAGTACTGAAATACAACATGAAACTGGACAGCTAGTTTGAAAGTTTCCATTTAAAGCCTGCATCCTTGTTCACATAGCAACACCAACATCAAACGAGGCATACATCACTAGTAGAGAGAACTGTTATAAATTCTTTAAAACATAATTACAGAATTATGATAAACCAGCAAACAACAAAGTATTGACAATAAAATGAACACCTAATAAAACATAAGAAATGTAGACAGCTAATTGACAGGCAGTCCATGTTATAGCTGTATTTAGTTGTATTGTCATTTTTATTCTACATTGGTAACTCAATCAACTGCAATTAGCCTATTGTTATACACTGTATGGCCAAAAGTATGTGGAGTCACACCTACAGGAACTTTTTGGACATTCTATTCCAATACTATGAGCATTAAATGGAACCAATTGTCCTGAAAATAACCATTGTTATTTTGGAACTAAAGACTCCCTCATAGCGTAGTGATCACTATTCACCACCATTTGCTCAGTAATATTTAGAAGGCTACTAGAGGTGGATATAACCCTGCAAAGTAAACATTGCAGTTCATACAAAACTTTAATATAGAGCTGTCCCCCTCTTGTGACTATATCAGCTCTTCTGAGGAGGCGTTTTACAAGATTTTGCATCATCATTCAGCCAAAACAGCTTTTATGAGGTCAGGCAGTTGAAACTATGGGTTGCAATTGGCATTCCACTTTATCCTAAAGTTGTCTAGTGGGAAAGAGGTCAGAGCTCTGTGTAGGCCACTCGAGTTCCACCACATAAAACGTCTCAAACCGTGACTTCATTGACGCTGCTTTGTGCACAGGTGCAAAGTCATGCTTCAACATACAGGGCTGTCTCCAAACTGTTGCTACAATGTTGGAAGCACTTGGTTTTCTAAAATGTATCCTTTAGCATTAAGCTGGCCCTTTATTGGAACTAAGGGGCCAAGCCCAAAACTTGAAAACAGCCCCAAACCATTATCTCTATTTTACCAGATATTATAGTAGGCACTATGAACTCCAGAAGGTAGTGTTCTCTTGGCATCCATCACACCCAGATTCTGCCAGATGGTAACGTATAATTCATCACTACAGAGAACATGTTTCCACTGCTCCCGAGTCAAGAGGCAGTGTGATTTACGCCACTAAAGCTGATGCTTTTGCATTGTGCATGTTGCTGTGAGCCTTATGTACATCTGCTATAAAACCCATTTAATGAAGCTGAGTTTCTGTGCTGATGGTGCTTCCAGAGGCAATTTGGAACTCTGAAGTGAATGCTGTAACAGATGATACACTTCAACATTCAACACTTGGCGCCCCTGCTTTGTGAGAATGCTAAGACTATGACTTGCTTGTGGCAAATGTGGCATCCTATGACAGTGCTATGTTAAAAGTCACTTTAGTATCTTGAACTATCTTCAGTGTGCTGCTAATGTTTGTATATAGAGATTTTGTGGCTTTGTGTGGGATTTTATCCACCTGTTAGCAATAGGTGAGGCTAAAACCCCTAAACTCATTACTTAACCCCTTAAGGACTTAGACAAGTTGTACAAGTTGGGATCAAAACAAAAAGTAAACAAAACTTGAATTTGCGCTATATGTCTGTTCAACCAGAATTCACCTATTCCATTATAATGCACCCACACTTATTATATATAATTTTGTTCAGCAGAAACAGGGCTTTCATGGCATATCAAATATTTATATATGAAACATGATTTAATATGAAAACAATATATGAGAAATTAAGAAATGTAATTTTTTTTAGTTCTGCATGGCATTTTAACTGTGAATGTCACAATACTGTTAGCTGTTACTGCAATAAAATACACATATTTGTATTCAGCGATGTCTCACGAGTAAAACAGTACCCCCAATGTACAGGTTTTATGGTGTTTTGGGAAGTTACTGGGTCGAATATAGCACATTACATTTTTCAGTTTATAGACATTGAAATTGGCTAGATTGGTTATGTGACCAAATGGTAGCCCAGGAATGAGAATTACCCCAAAAGTAGACAGCCCAAGGTATTACAAATAGGGTATGCCCAGTCTTCTTTAGTAGCCACTTAGTCACAAACACTAGCCAAAACTAGCGTTCATATTTGTTTGTGTGTGAAAATGGAAAAAAACTAATTTTAACACTAATTATGGCCAGTGTTTGTGACTAAGTGGCTTCTAAAAACCTGGACATACCCCATTTACAATACCTTGGGTTGCCTACTTTTTCAAATGGTATGCCATCATGAGGATAATTCTCATTCCTGGGCTACCATACAGTCTCAAAGGCAACATAACCAATCTGGAAAATTTCAATGTGAAAAAACTGAACAGCAAGCCTTATATTTGACTCTGCAACTTTTGAAAACACCATAAAATCTGTACATGTGGGTACTGTTCTACTCAGGAGACTTTACTGAACAGATATATTAGTGTTTCAAAACCGTAACATGTATCACAACAATGATAACATCCGTAAAAGTGCTGTTTGCGTTTGAAAAATGCCAAAAATGGCACTTTCACTGACAATATCAGCGTTGTGATACATTTTACCGTTTCACTAATATGTGAGTTCAGCAAAGTCTCCCGAGTAAAACAGTACCCCCCATGTACAGGTTTTATGGTGTCTTGGAAAGTTACAGGGTTAAATATAGGGCCTGCGAACCAAATTCTGGGGACATTCAGAGGGGTTGTAAGGCAGGTCCCTCAAACCGTAATTAATAAAATTACTTAATTATGTAAAAAAATTACATAAATATATACGTAGAATTTAAATATATATATATATATATATATATATAGTATATATATATGTACTTAAAATGTTTTATTTATAGATATATAGAGATATATACATATATATTTATTAATATATATATATATAATTTTGTTCTACATGTATTTTGATATTTATATATACATATATTAATATCAAAATACAGTTAAAACGAAGAAATATCTAAAAAAAAAAAGCCAGCCTAGCACTGGAACAGCATTCTTTGGACTGATGAAACTAAGATCAACCTGTACCAGAATTATGGGAAGAAAACAGTATGGAGAAGGCTTGAAACAGCTCCTGATCCAAAGCATGCCACATAATCTGTAAAACATGGTGGAGAAAGTGTGATGGCATGGGCATGCATGGCTTCCAATCAGACTGGGTTACTAGTGTTTATTGATGATTTGTCAGGAGACTGAAGCAGCCGGATGAATTCTGAAGTGTATAGGAATAAATTGTCTGCTCAGATTCAGACAAATTCAGCAAAGCTGATTGGATGCCGCTTCACTTTACAGATGGACAATGACTGTAGACATTCTACAAAGCAACCCAGGAATTTTTTAAGGCAAAGAAGTGGAAAAGTCTGCAATGGTCAATCACCTGAACTCAACCCAAATGAGCAGAAAGACCCACGAACAAACAACAACAGCTGAAGACAGCTACTGTAAAGGGCTGGCAAAGCATCACAAAGGAGGATACCCAGCGTTTGTTGATGTCCATGCATCCCAGACTTCAAGCAGTCATTGCCTGCAAAGGATTCTTGACAAATTATTTAAAAATTATATTTTATTAATGATTGTGTTCATTTGTCCAATAACATTTGAGCCCGTGAAATAAGCGGACTGTGTATGAAAATGGTTGCAATTCCTGAACGTTTCATACAATATTTTTGTTCAACTCCTTAAATTAAAGCTCGAAGTCTGCACTTCAATTGCATTTCGGTTGTTTAATTTTAAACCCATTGTGGTGACGTACAGAGCAAAAGTTGAAAATTGTGTCAATGTCTAAATATTTCTGGTCCTAAGTGTAATTTGTTTATAAACTGAAGCACAGAAGCAGATCAAACTATGTATTTATTCAAACAGAATTCGCATTTTTTAATATAAAATCTTAACTTATCTCTTCCCTGCTTATATCAATGATATGATCACTGTCTGGCCAGTATTTTTTTTTACATTTTTTAAAAACTTCTGTAAATTGTGCAACTGATCGTTTCTAAAATGGGCCAAAACACTTTGCTGTCCATAACCTCCTGAAATATAAATATGATCAGTAATTCATTTAAGTAGAGATCTGATAATTGCTGCATTAAAAAAATAATAGAATAAAAACCAGTGTATGAATCTATTAGTTGACACATTGGATTTCAATGTTTCTCACGTTTTGCATTTATGCTAGATTGTATTTGACAATGTATATGTTAATATGTTTCTAGCAACTCATTCTAACATGTATGTACCATAGTGATATTGATACTTTAGAGAGAGTTCAGAGAAGGGCTACTAAACTGGATTGCAGGATAAAACTTACAAGGAAAGGTTAAAGGAACTTAACATATATAGCTTGGAGGAAAGACGAGACAGGTGGGATTTGATAGAAACATTCAAATACATAAAGGGAATCAACACAGTAAAGGAGGAGACTATATTAAAAAGCACGGAGATACTGTACTTTCCTCAGAAATACATTGATTCAATGCATGTGTATGAGGAGATGCTGATTGGCCAGGGCTGTGTTTTGCTTGTGCCCTGCCCCTGATCTGCCTCCTTGACAATCTCAGCCAATCCAACGCTTTCCTATGGTAAAGCATTGTGATTGGCTGAGATCACCACTTCTGATGATGTCAGCCAAGCAGGCAGATCAGGGGCAGAGCCAGCACCAGCAGACTGAAATAAAGGTTAGAATTTACTATATTTAGGGGGATGAGGGGAAGCTATGGAGTGATAGACGGTGTTTTTAACACTATAGGGTCAGGAATACATGTTTGTGTTCCTGACCATATAGTGTTCATTTAACCCCACTCTAATTCTATCCCCAATAACCCTAACCACATATTTAAACACAGTAAACTCCTTTTACTCCTAACCAGCAGCAAGTTATAGTCTAAATTCCCACACAAATCTGTGCGAAACACAAGACTGTCTAGCCACAAAACTCCCAGAATTCCACAGAGAACATGCAAATCAGCACAGTCAGTATTCAATTATTTTCCAGTCTACAGTTCTGTGGCTCCAGTCCCTTGTCTAAAACCCGCTGCTTTATGTCACTGCTTTTAAAGCCACTGCAAGTGCTTTCATATGAGTGAAACTAAGTCCTGCCTTCAACTGCCGTTTCATCATTCTGGAACTCCTTAACATGATGATGTTTATCTTGGAAATATTCTCGACAGAACACATAGCAATCTGCAACCTTATAGAATTTTCTTTTTATAGATCGCAGTATGTCAATGAGACAGTAAAGACCATTTTTGGAAGTAAACGTATTCATTGACTGATCAATGATAATGAGTCGACAAAATAAGTATTTCATGCTGGAATATGTGTAAAGCAGTAATGGTTAACTTTGATTTTCTCATGTGTGAGTGCCATTTTTTTTAACAGCGCCAAAATGAATATGTCCGAAATATATGGTCCAGAATTTATGCCATTCAAAGTTAACATTTCAATCATGCCATTTAGAATCTCACGTTTTACTGATCAGTCAACCAAACTGCTGTCTGAGCATAATATCAAGATTCACTTTTAAAATGCCAATATCAAAATGTGAGCATCATTCTAGAGATGCTATAATTTTGCCACATTGAAAATACTAAGTGTTAGGGTTGGATGGTTTAGGTTTGGGTGGCATGTTTAAATTGGGGTGTCATTAGGGTAGTTTAGAGTAAGAGTGTGGTTTAGGGGGCTGGGAGTTAAAAGGTACTTAGAATAATAAGACAAATTCAAATTGCAGTGGATTGTAACTGCCATTATTCTCAGCCAGATTAGTGCACACAGGACTGTAGTGTCTCTGGGCATTATAAACAACGCTGTCATGAAGCTACTTTGTTTTAATGTTTTGGGTTTTTTTTGAACATTTTGAAAACTTTTTTGAGTATAGTGGGCGATTTAAGTGTGAAATAGAAGATCTGTAAAGGAATACTGAGGACAGGTTAAATAAATAATTAGAGTCCAACTCTGACTCCGGTATAATTGGAGCAGAGTTCTTGCAAGACTTTAAGAAAGAATATTAGTGATGCTCAACAGACCTTAGAATAGAAGAAAAAACTTAGAAAGGTTGGTGATTTTTCTACCAGGTTATAGTGTCATGGCATTTGCATGAGTCTTCACTAAGGGGTAAGGGATAAGTATTGCTATGCTAAGTGATGGAAATAATAAAATGAAAAGTTAAACCAGGTGATCCAATGTCTGGCTCCCTGTCAGTAATGGGGGGAGTACACTGAACATGTCATTCTGTGAGCACCTGCATGAATACTGTGATTCAGTGATGTAGGTGTGAAGTACAAAGGGTTAATCCTCCCATTATTTGTCCTATTCCTAACAGGATTCCCCAAACAGTAAAAGCTTCTCAATGCAAAGGGGGGAGCAGCTGTGTTGGTGAGAAGGGAGCTGGGCACATACATACACACACACACACACTGCTACACAGAGCTGGAAAGACGCATATACACACATAGAGGCGACAGACACACACACACAGTGTTACAGGGAGAGACAACACAGCCACCAGTGGAGGAGATAGAGGAGCAGCCTGCCCTGCTCAGTCAGTGCTGCCTTAGACTGTCACTGAGACAGGCACTGACACACACAGCACACACACACACATAGAGACAGGCACTTACACACACAGCACACACTGTCACTGAGAAAGGCACTGACACACACACACACTGTCACTGAGCAGGCACTGACATACACACTGTCACTGAGCAGGCACTGCCATACACACTGTCACTGAGCAGGCACTGACACACAGCACACATTGTTACTGAGAGCCAGTGTAAGGCTGTCTCTCCCCTCATTCTCCTGCTCTGCGCAGACCCCCGGCTGCCTGCCTGCAGCTCTGCCTATCTGCCTTGTGCCTTTGGACCCCCCTGAACCCGCGGGCAGTGTGCGCGTCTGTCCAGTGTGACTCTGCGGTAAGGTGTGGGGGTCCTGTTCATTGTCCCTGCGGTGCGGGGGGAGCTCCTGCTATATGTGATCGGTTTCCCAAGTGCAGAGTGTGAGCAGACTGGCCCTGCCTGCAGGTGAGAGCACACACACACATACATATACACACACACACATACATACATACATACATACATACATACATGCACAGTGCATGGATGAACATTCATTGCTCTCTGTCTATACATCACTCTGGATAGATGCTTATATTTCATAGCCATCCCTTCCATACATGTTTCTCTCTGTGTATTTCATATGTGAAAGGTGGTCATTGTCCTGCGTACAATGATTGATAATCGCAGTGTGTTGTGTATGTAAATAATGTATGCATTATCGACTCATGCTTACAGTCTTACAGTTTATGTATGTATAGATATGTATTGGTCATATTACACGTATGTACTCCTGTAAGACAACCTGGGTATAAAGAAAACTATGAGGAGTGATTTGGTGGAATTTAGATATAAATGTTTCCATATTATATGATATGCCTGTATGTTAGTGTGAAAATGCTTGGTGTCATTCTATATGGGGCTGATGTATGTTGCACTGTGACTATGGTGCTATAGAGCTATGCTGTGGGGCTGTATGTTGTGATTATGGTTCTATAGAGCTATGCTGTGGGGCTGTATGTTGTGATTATGGTTCTATAGAGCTATACTGTGGGGCTGTATGTTACTCTGTGACTATGGTTCTGTAGAGCTATACTGTGGGGCTGTATGTTGTGATTATGGTTCTGTAGAGCTATACTGTGGGGCTGTATGTTGTGATTATGGTTCTGTAGAGCTATACTGTGGGGCTGTATGTTGTGATTATGATTCTGTAGAGCTATACTATGGGGCTGTATGTTGTGATTATGGTTCTATAGAGTTATACTGTGGGGCTGTATGTTGTGATTATGGTTCTATAGAGCTATGCTGTGGGGCTGTATGTTGTGATTATGGTTCTATAGAGCTATACTGTGGGGCTGTATGTTACTCTGTGACTATGGTTCTGTAGAGCTATACTGTGGGGCTGTATGTTGTGATTATGGTTCTGTAGAGCTATACTGTGGGGCTGTATGTTGTGATTATGGTTCTGTAGAGCTATACTGTGGGGCTGTATGTTGTGATTATGGTTCTATAGAGTTATACTGTGGGGCTGTATGTTGTGACTATGGTTCTATAGAGCTATACAGTGGGGCTGTATGTTGTGATTATGGTTCTGTAGAGCTATACTGTGGGGCTGTATGTTGTGATTATGGTTCTATAGAGTTATACTGTGGGGCTGTATGTTGTGATTATGGTTCTATAGAGTTATACTGTGGGGCTGTATGTTGTGACTATGGTTCTATAGAGCTATACTGTGGGGCTGTATGTTGCACTGTAACTATGGTTATATAGAGCTATACTGTGGGGCTCTATGTTGCACTGTCTAACTATGGATATATAAAGCTACACTGTGGAGCTGTATGTTAACCTGTGACTCTGGTTCTATAAAGCTATATTGTGGGGCTGATGTATGTTGCATAGTGGTTATGGTTTTATGGAGCTATACTGTGGGGCTGTATGTTACTCTGTGACTATGGTTCTGTAGAGCTATACTGTGGGGCTGTATGTTGTGATTATGGTTCTGTAGAGCTATACTGTGGGGCTGTATGTTGTGATTATGGTTCTATAGAACTATGCTGTGGGGCTGTATGTTGTGATTATGGTTCTATAGAGCTATGCTGTGGGGCTGTATGTTGTGATTATGGTTCTATAGAGCTATACAGTGGGGCTGTGTGTTGTGATTATGGTTCTATAGAGCTATACTGTGGGGCTGTGTGTTGTGATTATGGTTCTATAGAGCTATACAGTGGGGCTGTGTGTTGTGATTATGGTTCTGTAGAGCTATACTGTGGGGCTGTATGTTGTAACTATGGTTCTGTAGAGCTATACTGTGGGGCTGTATGCTGTGATTATGGTTCTATAGAGCTATACTGTGGGTACAAAGGTGTCAGTTTGAACGTGTGTGGTCTTAATTCTGTGAAGTGTAAGTTGAAGTATGATGTGTGGGTCAATGTGTAAGTGATTGGGAGTCTGGGTATTTGTGTGATCATATATTAATATGTCTGGTGTTACTTGGGTTTGTAGAGTTTGTGCGTGTGTGTCCGAGTGTGGCATTTTTTGATGTGTCTCTAGCTAATAATGTGTATAGGTGTGTCTTTGTAATGTGTGTAGAAAAATGCACCAAAAACAAAGATCTGCTATATTTTTCATTCTTTTTTTTTCTTCATCACCCTTTTAGAGTCTCTGTGTAGATGAATGTGAATGTATCAAGAGAAACTTAGCTTTGGCATTGAAGGTGTTAATAAGCATGTTGACTAAGAATCATATGAGTTTTCAAGGTTGACTTAATGTGTCTTTCTTTAGGATGGCATATTTGATTAATATATATATATATATGATAACTGAAAACAAATAATTACTGCATGTATATGTTTGCCATTCTGTTATGTCTACCTCTGTCTGCCCATATCATGGTTGACAGGTTTTG
This sequence comes from Pelobates fuscus, assembly GCF_036172605.1. Classification (NCBI taxonomy): domain Eukaryota; kingdom Metazoa; phylum Chordata; class Amphibia; order Anura; family Pelobatidae; genus Pelobates; species Pelobates fuscus. The sequence continues at coordinate 421,493,645 of NC_086317.1, forward strand.
TTTTTTTTAATTATACATTTTTTGTTTATCTATATTTTACTTGTGCACACTTGAACATTGTGCATGACAGTGTTTGTGTTTTTGTCTTGTGAATTTGCAGTTTTATAACACGCATACATTAGGTGTGTGTATTTTATTATGATTTGGGTAAGTTGTCCTCGTTTTCCAGATACATTTTGTTGCCATATAATGTTGTTTACAATTTTATTTCCTATATTTGTGTCTTTTTTTAAATCTTGAAATTGATATAGTTTTGTATCCCAACTTTAAGACTGGATCAATTATTCCTATTTATTCTGATGCAAAAATGTATATTTCCATCCTAAACCTTGAGAGGTTCCATTTATGAAATATAAAGCTACTTGTATAGTATTAATACCTATCTACGAGAATAAGTCGATCTGTTAAAATGTAGAATGTACCTGTTTATTGGCCTTCAGAAGGTTAAAGCTAAAAGCAGATGAATACAGTAAAAGTTATGACTCATGCGGATAAACAATGTGAAATGTACAGTGTATATAGAAAGGGATTGAAAAGGCAAGATATGTCCGTTATATAGCTTTCATGCATTTAACAGTTTACCAACTAAGAATGAGCTAATCTGTATAGCACGTGATTTATATTTTTAAATCTTTATCCATCAACACTGTAATCTGATCTGCATTATTCCTATATAATGTTTTAATGCACACAAACCAGTCATTATATTAAATCGTGGGGCGTAACTTTAAATCTATGGCAATAAGAAAGAAACTAAATGATTACTAAACTTAATGCTAGCTGAGCATTATGGATATAGTATGGTTAGCCTGACCCTTACACATGCACAGATGAGATTCTATAGACAGTAATAATCTATGATTGTTACATTCTAATCAGAGCTTGTGTTGGCTATCTTTCTAAGCCATTTGTGAAACCTATGGGAAGAGAGCCATTGAAATGGTCTGCAAACTTTTTATCATCGACCAGTTATACCGAAAAATGTAAAAGCAGAACATGTCTAGAGTCAGATATAGCTGTTCTACAGTATTCGCATCCATACGTCAAGTCACCGGTGCAACAGAATCTGTAATGAATTGACAGCATGTTTCCTCGATCAATAATGGCACTGGTTTTCCTGATTGTATGTGTGCTCATTAAATGTAGGAGCATTTTTTTGTGAACCGACGGTTGCATTTTCCTGGATATATGAACGCTTGCCATTTTGGGTAGACGGTGGATAAGCTATATTAGAATATTAAAAGCAGATTGTCTGCCTAATGTTATGAAACTCAACTATCAAATAGATTGTGAGAAGAGTTTGATAGCTGAAGATCTCTAGATTGGCAACGCTTAGATGAGATATGTGATGACGTTTTAAATTTGGAGAAATTATTTTATTTCCAGTTCTCCTGTTATCCAAAGATTCTTTATGTACTACAATATGCATTTTCCAGTCTATGCTATGGAATAAAATCTGCTGTTTTATCTATAAACAGTGAGACCTGGATCATTGATGCACCTAAATGCTCTAGTTGCATATATATATATATATATATAGTTATATTTTGAATCAGCCATTTTAGTCTACAGTTTGCTGCCTGTTGCTGAAAAAGGGATTAACATCAAACAAATGTGCACTGATTTATATTCTGTAGCCTCTGTTTCAGTATTTGGTCAGTGGCAGCGAGATGCTTAGTGATGTCAGGGAGGCGGAGTAATGTTTTTAGTGGTAAGCATGAACAGTGCAAATAGGAAAGGTGGAGTACCCGCTGAGTATTTTTTTCCTACCCCAAAAAATCAGCCTGGTGAAAAACACTAGCATGGAGGCACTTACTAATGTCAGAGGCTGGGGGCCATGCTTATGGTTAATATAATAGTAACAGGGGTGGTTCCTGCTCAGTCTGCTTGTTCAGCATAAGAACACACTTTACATGTGTTTCACTGTGCGCTAATGTGTATGGCAGCTTGCTGTATGAGGAGATAAAGAAAATGGCGTCCTCCACTATAAAGTAATGTGTAAATATCCAATATGTACCAACCTGACCTTAACTGACCTGGCTAATAGCGCGCTAATGATGCTGTCGGAAGTGTACTTAGGCTAGTTTGGATATATCTCTGTTTGTGAAGCATTTCATAGTGAAACACTCCATGACCACTTCATATAAATTAAGAGGTCGAGGTGCTGAGAACAACTCTTTAAAGAAAAATTCCAAGCACCATAACCACTGTGTCATGCTGGAACCTCATTGCAGTAGCAAAACCATTTTCAAATGGCTTGAGTTATTACCTTGCATGCACCAGGCATCACTTTTCCCGCCTGCAAACCTAAGCCAGTAGTGCAGAACTTTGTTTATTGACTGAAAGCATTTTTCTGTTTGGTACTCTCAGCCAATGTGCTAGCCCTATGCTGCAGGTTTTATCTCAAGAGAGCTAACATAAGTCCCTAAGCATGAGCTCTTGGGCCTTTGGTAAGAAGTAAAACCATTAATGGGGGATGGGTGGGTGCCAGGGCAATCCTGTCACTCTAACCAGTATAGGTTGATTTAAAGGTAGGGGGGGCAGACCTATTAAGCCTATTGTGCCAGGAAAACGGCTTTCTTTTCCTGGCACTATAGGATCCCTTTAATATGGTTGGAGTGTTCCTTTAAGAACTCTTAAAACCGAATGATAACAACCCTTCCTATCCAACATGAATGATTCATTCAGCTATTCTGTCCTGAATATTGCACTTACATTCCAACTGAGCACAATTTGATGTTTAGTGAATAAACCCCATTTGTGAAACTATCACTATTTCCAGGTAATTGATATATCTAACTACTGTTGCGGTCTATGCTTTGTATATAGTTTTTACCTTTTTTCTTCTATGAACAAATATGGCTTTTTCAATAAAAAGAACACAATTTTGTAACCAAACACTCCCTTCATACAAAGGAATGCTACATAACTTTCCCCATGAAAACTAATGAAATATCCTACAGCAAAGCAGTGATTTCACACTTTTTTGTTATAGGGGTAGGATTCATTGTCATAGAAGTGATTGCCAAGACTGTTTGGAAAAAATACCTTTTAAAAACGGTTTATGAATCATTTTGTGCAACTTTCAGTTACACTAACTATTTACACATATGCCTTGTGTGGTTCAAACACACATTTTGTGTTAATGGAAATCTGCGATGAAAGGAAAAATGCTCTATTTATTTTGAGGCTTATTTAAATGCTAAAAATTTTTTTTTATATAATCTCGATTCGTTTGCTATTTTGTTTGACAGTTGTTGATTGTTCTGTGTTCTTACAGTGCCCGCATGGATGTGAAGGAAGCAGAAGAGTTGGGCAGTCCCCAACCAATCACAATTCAGGCTTTTGCAAGTGGTTCTACGCTCCATGGCATTGCTCATATCTTCTCCTACGAACGTTTCTCGTGCAGACGGTTAATCTGGATACTGTGTTTCCTGGGTTCCTTGTCTCTTCTGCTGTTTGTCTGCACCGAGCGGATCATTTATTACTTTGATTACCCTCACGTCACAAAACTGGATGAGGTTTCAGCTCCCAAAATGACCTTTCCTGCGGTGACCTTCTGTAACCTTAATGAGTTCCGCTTCAGCCGTGTGACAAAGAATGACCTGTATCATGCTGGGGAGCTTCTGAGTCTGCTGAATAATCGGTGAGATTGGACCCATGACATAATATCATCACCCATTTAAAGGAGGAGTTTTGTATGTCATAATAGCACCATTACATATACACACACCACTTGTCACCTGTATAATTTCATGTGTGCATGACTTTACAGTTTATTGAAAATTATTTATGTGCCCCATTACACCAGTATTTATCTACATTGGAGGCAGCCATATTGACTTTCTGGCTGGCCATGTGTAAGCTATAGTATGCAATATTATGCAGGTTAGAAATAAAGAATTCTACCTTTACGTGTTAGCACTACTTGTAAGTATTAAATGAACTGGAAACATTATTTGATCTACACATGACGTGTAAAATGTATATTTAAAAAAGTCCTAAATGCATTGTGAATTTTAAGGAAAGACATCTGTTTGTTTGTTTGTTTTTTATAAGCAGACTAGCCCCCCATTAAAATCAGCAATATATAAAGGGTAATTACCGCTAAAGCCTCACCTTATTGTTCAAAGGGAAAGTATGACCTTTTGTATCTCTGGGATCTATTAGGTAATGGAGCAGAGGTCTTTGACTCATAGGCACATACACATAGTTATTATATATCAAATATACTTTAGTCATTAGTTACTGTGACACTCCTGTGGCTAATAATGGTGCTGAGCTGTAGAAAAGATCATAGTATGCCCAGAACTTCTCCAGCTTTTATGTCCTCAGTTTCAGCAAGGGCATGAATCCCTGATCCCACATTTAATAGTCTATGTCCTGGTTCGTTAGGACAGCTCTCAATGGAAGATTATTTTAGTTACTTATATATATATAAACACACACACATAATATATATATATATATATGCACTCATACGTTTATTCAGATACACTAACAGACAAACACATACAGACATACATACACACACATACAAAAACACAGACTCATACACACGCATTCATATAAACTCACACAGGCTCACATATAAAACAAACATATATATATATATATATATATATATATTGTACACACATACAAACACTTATTTTTATTCCCTCTTCTTACCTTGAAAGGGAGCAGTAATAGAACCTCATGCCTGGGGTCCCGTGGTTTTCTGATGGAATTTTTATTGATTACTGGCCAGCTTCCTGTATATTTGTACTGATGCTGAGGTGACATCACATGCCTATACAGTATCAGTACAGGGCCATCTCTGCAGCCCATTGATCAGGAACTTTCCACGCGACATTCAAACCAACAATGTAAGCAGATGTCTACTCTGGCAAGAAGAGGGTGCTGCGTGCACTCAATCTTGACCACTTTTTTAGTCCCTGCAAAAAGAACAAAATCACCAGAACACGTTCTTACCTCCGTCATGCTTCAGTGTGGGGATCTGTTCTCAGGTTGATCAGCAGTCGTGACTTTGGGCATGCACAACATTTTCCTCTGAGGGCAAAAAGCCAAGTTTTTGTCTCATCAAACCAGAGAAATCTTTTTCATGTTCGCTGTGTCTCCGACATGCCTTCTGACAAACAGGATTTTATACTTTTCCCCGGCAATGTTCTCCTTCTCACCATGTATCCATAAAGCCCAGCTTATAGTATTCCCATATGCATTTCATTACATCTCAGGTGCCAATCTCTTATTTTCTGAATATTTCCCTCTTTACTCGTTACAGACATGTAGTGGACAGCCTTTTCTAGGCAGAGTTGTAGTTGTGCCATATTCTTTCCATTTTAAGGATTTAACTTTGCTTTGGGAATGGTCAAAGCTTATTTTTTTAATTATTTTTTTTATTGCAAATTTGATTAGTACATTATTTTGTTCTTGCTATGTTTTTGTTTAATGGACTTTTGCTTCCAGTAAAAATATTTTCATTTTGTATCTTCAAAGCATTTCAAGTTGTAAAAATTTTTAAGGAGATACGTGTATTGAATACTTTTGCAAGGCATTGTGTGGCTCTTCCCTTGGGTTTTAGTGTCCTAAACAGTACAAAAGGCTTCAGGCTAGCTACAAGGTAGCCACCAATATGTCAAAATCCCACAAAGCTCCAAAACAGATACTTTGAACAAGGGCAGTAGTAGGATAGTTGTTTTATCTAAAGGTAAAAGACATTGGTTGGTCACTTCCCCTTAAGTCTATTATAGTATAATATTAAAAATATTACCTGTGTGACCTGTATTTGAACTGAGCCATATTTAGCTAATGGCCTAATATTTGAACAGTAAGTTGGACCTCATTTTCATGCACCCTTGGTGCTATTTACGCATTGAGCTCCTATATTGAGACAATTAATCACATATAACATACCTCCCAAGTGTACCTGGTTTAGCAAGTTAGTCCAGAATTCAGAGTTCTGTCCTGGGGTTGTTGCCAAATCTGGGAACATCAGGGAAATGTGAGAGCAAGAGAGCTTTGACAAGCACCATTATTGGGTAGACCTGTCCACTTCATGGCCCAGTCTGCCCACTGTCAACAGCTCCCCACTCACCCACCTACTTGTCCTACTTTCATACCTCCCATTACTTGGAGGTCTGATCTTACATCAATCCCATATTTATTTTGATTGATTTTCATTAGATTTGCTTGCAGTTATCTGCAAAGCTAATTAATGCTGAGTTATTACATGATATCCCTGTTCAACAATACAAAACAAAACAAGGGAACATACCCAACAGTAATTATTAATTCCCCAATTATTAATATTAATTATTATGATTTGAATCAAAGACCAAATATGAACACATACGTAACCACATATACATATTAATATCTGCATAATTACATAAATATTTATATTTCCAACAATAAGGTTAAATATATATCTTTGTTCTTCTAACCACCACCACAAAAAAAAAAAAAGTTGAACCAAAAGACAAACAATAGAATAACTAATTATTCAGGTGCATGGATTGTTTACATAGGTTCTAATGAAGAGATTTCTTTTTAAGCCCATACATGTACAAAATGGAATTGGATCCATGATTCAGCAAGTTTTACAGCTGTGTTAGAGATTAACAAAGCTTGTTAAGGACTAGGATGCAGCTCTGTAGCAATGTTCTCAAGATTCGGGTCGGTTGGGATAGTTTTTTTGCAGATAAAAAAAAAAAATTAAAGGTTTTCATTAAAGGGACACTATAGTCACCAGAACAACTACAGCTTATTGCATTTGTTCTGGTAAGT